>NW_017731681.1:1187156-1210114 GCF_001890085.2 Hipposideros armiger | reverse complement strand
CATCTTAGCTGTGGAGGGCAGTGTCACTGGCCCTCATATGTGGGATCCGAACCGGGGCCCTCTGGCATCCCAAGCGAGTTCTTAACCATCGCGCCACTTGGCCGGCCCATATTGGGGAAATTTTTAATCCTGAAAGTTTCCAGGGAAAAAAAAAATTTTTGAATCTAAAAATAAGGTAGTTTCCTTCCCACTTCAATCTTTCTGCGACTTCACAAAATATGCCACAGAAGACACTGCAGGTTATGGCGGTGGCATTTTTTCCCAATTGTGAGCATTAAAAAAATAGGGCAACAACAAAAATTAAATAAACCCAATGCCAAAAATATAAATGGAACTTGAAATTATTTTTTGAATTTGCAATTAGTGAAGGAGTCTTACATGAATCTGCCTTCTAGGCCAGCTGAGAATCTGAAAAATCAGCATGAAGGACCAGCTTTAGAAAGGACAAGGGACGGAGGTTAACAAAAGCTTAAAAAAAGATAGTCCAGCAATCTTCAGTGATTCTAATGTTCTTTACCTAATAGGCCTTTCAATTTTCTTTCTTTCTTTCTTTCTTTCTTTCTTTTTTTTAAGATTTTTTTGGGAATTGGAGGAGGGGAACAGACAAGTTGTTGTCCTTTTGTTGTTCAGTGTAGTTATGGAGGATGTCGCTTCACTGGCCCATGTTGGTATTATCATTGCGCTCTTCCTGGGTGAGGCAATCGCTTGCTGGCCATCGGACGGCCACTCATGGCAGCTCTCGCCAGCTGCCGGCCACTCACGGTAGCTCACTGGCAGCCTATGCCGTCGCCTGCCACTCAACGGCAGCCCAGCTCCAGGTCAAGATGTTATTCGCCATCTTAGCTGTAGAGGGCGCAGCATCACTGGCCCTCATGTGGGATCTGAACTAGGGCCCTGCTGCTCAGAGCTCCCCAAGCCAACTCTTAACCAACACACCACTCGGCCGGCCCTCAACTTTCTCAACAATAATTAACTTTCATTTTAAAGGCAGAATTGGCAATTTCAGTTTGAAATGACAAAAAAATTCAATTTTGCCAATTATCACTGTAAAGGTGATCTTGCTCTTACCAAAACATTTAATATGTCATATATTCAATTCACTCAACAGAGAGAACAGTTTATTTGAAAGTAGCAAGAAACTACAATTACATTTCTCCCTCTCCATTTGCAGCTGAATGGTATTGTGCATTTTTTATTTTAGCCATTCTAATGTGTGCTGGTTTTTCTTTCAGTTCTCATAAATCTCAGTGAAAGCACGTCATGGAGGAGCTCTTGGTTGAAAATGATACTCTTCCCTTCTTTAGATGCCTCACTCTCCATTCTAAAAACCGACTTCAAAAGCTTAGCACTTTTGAGTATTTTTATGGCCTACTTTGAAACCAAAACCCTATCTGTTCTAGGGCATGATATGGAGCTCTACCAAGTCTCTCAACTGATGGAACAGGCTGTTCAGATGGCATCCCAAGCTGCCCACTTATGCCCTTCAGTCATTTCTCAACCCCAAAAGGGAGCAAAGAGGAACAAAAATCAAGCCAAATGGAATGAAAATTTTAGTGGCATTCAAGGAATCTTTTAACAACTGCCACCTCATCTTAAGGGCAGGATTGTTCAGTATGAAGAGATCCAAATAAGCAAGAAGGACAGGCAGATGGATGAAAAGGTATTTCCTTTGGCACAGATGTAAATGACCTGCTACTTACAGTATACATATGCATACATTTTATCTATTTTTTAAACTGTTAATTTCCCATCCTCAACACCATGGCATTTCTTCACCAATAAAAGGTAATTACTATATAAACCATTAGGAAAACCCAGCAGGATTCAATGTCTAAGACTGTCAATACCATGGTGATTTAAGCAGAAGGAATACCAAGTACAAAGGCCCTGAGGTGGAAAGGGCCTGGCTTCAGAGGAGCAGTAAGAGGGCTGCCAGTATAGGTGGAGCACCCTGAACCAGAGAGGAGTGAGAATGAGGTCCCAAAGGGAGTCAGATTCCAGGCCATTCTAAGGGCTTCAGTTGAGAAAGCCTTCGAGTGACACGATCTACCTTAGTTTAACAGGGTGTTGAAAGAGACTGAAGGGGTTAAGAGTAAGGGGGTGGAGTTGGGCTGAGGAATCATGGTGACGGTAACTTGGACCAAGGTGGTAGTGATAGATGGTGGTTGTGATAGAGAAGTGGTCGGATTCTGGATAAATGTATTCTGAAGGTAGAACCAACGAGATTGGCAGATAAACTAGATATCGGGTGTGAGAAAAAAATCAGGGGGCGGCTGGGTGGCTCAGTTGGTTAGAGTGCGTGCTCTGAGCAAGAGGGTTGCTGGTTCAATTCCCACATGGGCCAGTGAGCTGCGCCCTCCGCAACTAGATTAAAAAACAGCAACTGGACTTGGAGCTGAGCTGTGCCCTCCACAATTAAGATTGAACGACAACAACTTGACTTGGAGCTGATGGGTCCTGGAAAAAACACACTGTTCCCCCAAAAAACACAATGTTCCCCAATAAAGTAAAAAAAAAAAAAGAAATCAATGGTAACTCCTCGTTTTTTGGGTTAAGCAACTGACAGGATGGAGTTGCCATTCACTGACATTCATTGACATTCACTGAGATGTGGAAGACTACCGGAGGAGCAGGTTTGGGAGAAGATAGTGGAACCCCAGGTTTTTTTTTTTTTTTTTAGCTGAGCCATCCTGCTACCTGTTGGCAGCTCAGCGGCTGCTCAGCTCGGGCTGGACTTGAACTGCTGTTGCTCAGAGCTCAAACTCTTGAGCGAGCTCTTAACCAACTGAGCCACTCAGCCGGCCCTATCAGTTTCATATATATTATATTAAGTTTCAGAAGCCTACTGGACATCCATATAGAAATGCCAAGTAGTCGAGTTAAGGAGAGCTATGGTTGGGGATGAAGGCTGGGTCCTTCATTCATCCATCCTCTACCTACCTACCCACTAATCCAACCACTTACCTACTATTGGGTTGTTGGAAAAGTCATGACGTATTTTTCTGTTTTTCGTTGCAAAAATGCGTCAAGACTTTTCCGACAACCCAATATATTTAAAAGCCTTGAGACTGGAGGAGATCACCAAGGAGTAGTCTAGGCATTGACAAGGAAAGAAAAGACAAAGAACTGACCTTCAGGACATTCAGCCTTAAGGGAGGAACTAGCAAAGACAACACAGAAGCAAGAGAAAAATCAGGAAAGTGTGGAGTCCTAGAAGCCTAGGAGAAAAAGTTATTCAGGGCTTTTTCCCAACAGTATTCTACTTCCAGCCTTTGATTCTTCCAGCTGAGGTCTCACATCGTGCACAAGCCATCCCAGTTGTTCCTTGTCAGAATTCACGTCTCAGAGAACCAATGAGATAACGTGATTATTCTCGCTTTAGGTTTTGTTGGGCAGCAATAAGTAGCTGACAGTTTCTAAATTCAGAATTGTCAGCATCACCAACAAAAGAACTCACATAAAAAAATCTAACAGTGATATTCTTTAGTTCTCAAGCTGATTAGCACATTCGATGATTCTTCATGTATTATTCTACTCATACACCTTTAAAGATTAATCTGGTCATCTGGAAACATAGTAAACTGTCCCAATGATCTCCATATGAGAGATCAGCCCTTTCCCAAATACCTTATCTTCACCAATCATTTTAATTTAAATTAAAAATTCTAATAATAGCAAGAGCAGATTTCAAAGCTAAAAATAAACTTGCATCAAAAGCAAAAACAAAAACCTAACTGAAGCTTTGCCACCTGCCCCAGAAATGGCTTTTCTTTCATTTCCTTGCACCCAAGGAAAAGACAATACAGAACAGAATTTCAGCAATTCTAATTTTAACCTTTCTGAGAGCAAATATATCCCTTTGGAATTCCTTGGGGTATTGGGACTATGCCACTAAGTACTTTAAATATTGACTTTTACAACTGCTTGATGACTTCCCATTTCTGCCCAGACTCTGAAAAAAATGATGGGGTTGTAACAAACCAAAAATATTTACATATAGCAAAATTTCCCTCCCCAGAGGTAATCACTCTACTCAGTTTATTGTCTTCCTTTCCAGCCTCATTCTAAACATTTACTTATATATGAACACATACAAATGTTTTAGGACATTTTATTCTACACAAATCTATCATAGTTGCCATTTCATTTAACTAAACATCTTAAATCCCATATTGGGATTTGTAGATTTCCTTTATTATTTTTAAACTGCTAGATGATAACAGATAATATGAACATGCCATAATTGATGTACATTCTCCTATTGATGAACACTTTGTTTCCAATTTTTGCTATTACATATAAAGCTGTGATGAACCTTTTGTACGTGCTTCTTAGCACCCACGAAACAGCATTTCTCTACAGACACTTAGGAAGGAAAATGCTGGGCTAATATGTAAACCAAGTAGCACAGAAAGTTACCCGATTTGGTCAAGGTCTCCGAGCCTGTGGTGAGAGAGGAGGGAGCGGGGCTGAGATAAGAGAAAATGACAGCAAAGAGCAAAGTCAGAAAACCTCTGCCTCCTACTCTTTCCTATTTTATATTTTTCACGGACCTCCCAGCTCACATTCATGTCTGATATTTGAGGACACTGTTGAGAAGCCTATAGTCAAGTAGGGAGGCTGACAGTCAAAAACAAAGGAAATACACCAACATGTTACTAACAGGAAAGATGAAAATTTTAAGTTTGTTCTTATTTTCCTGTTTTTCAAAATGTTCACACTGAATAAGAATATACAGGGAAAAATACTTGAAACTTACGTTACAATGGGATGGTGGAAAAAGCACTTATACACATCAGCTTGGAAAGTCATGAAAGCTTCCATAAAATGCAGTGACTGAGCTGAAAACTTAAGAGGTGAGCTGAAGTAGCAAGGGGATAGGGCAGGCTTTCTATCATGGCTGGAGGCAACCACATCTATTATGTCAGATGTGTGGCATGTCCTGAAATGGAAAACAGTTGGAATGACTCATACAATGTCCAAGAGGCTCTTAATACAGGCTGCCCCCTGCATCATCATCGACAGAATTCATTTTTTAAATTTTAGCTAATTTTATAGAAGCAAGATACCAGCTTATTTTAACTGGCATTTATCTGATGAGTAGTGAGATGGATTTTTTTTTTCCTTGTTTCCTCTCCACTTAGAGGTGGGAAAGCCTCTAAGGAAGAACAACCACAACCATCTTTCCCTGTCCCTCCATGAGTGTGTAAGTTCCTGTGCAGAGCTATTCTCACCCATGTCCTCAGGTCCTAGAACCTCCTCTGTCAGGCCAGCCAGGCTCCCCACCATCCTGCTGTATTCACGACCTGCTCTTTCCCTCTACACCATCTGCCATGTTCAGGACACTAGCTCCACCCTAACTGAGCCAACAGCAGGAGCTTAACAAGTTACTAAGTAAGCATGAGTAACTAAGCACCCAGGATCTGGGGGACAAAAGAAGCTCCCAGATCATTCTAAATAGTTTTTCCACTAGCGTGACTGCCCCAAGGCACACTACGGAAATCTATGAGAGTGTTATTGGTTATGACGATGATTGGAGGGAACAAGCATTTAGTAGGAAGGCACCAGGAGTGCTAGGCATCCTGCAATAGGAAGGATGGTTTCACCCAAAAACTGTTTGGTGTGATTTTTCAAAATCTTGCCACACATTTGTGTGGGTGGGAAACCTGGTTTTAACTATCTGAGCCTAGAACTCAATTCTTTTCTAGCCTATGAACGTTAATACAGGAGATTATTTGTATAAAAATAAATACATAAATATAAAAAATAAGTAAATATATTTAAAAGAATATTTATTTAGTTATTAATTATACAAAGGAGGTATCAAGTCTGACAAGATTGAGAACCACTCTGGTCTAAGCAATCATTTGCAAATGTAGGAGGACGGTTAACTGAGCATACAAGAGTCCGCCATATAATGCCTATACCTCATCAACCCACATAATAAAGGGCACCTACAGGTCAACGGTCTACACAGGAGCAATACAACCCCCTCGCCCCAAAATCAAGTTCTTAAGTTGTATTTACTAATTTTTTTTTACTATTTCTGTGTCTGGAAGGGACCCCCAAATGGGGTAAAAGAAGGGGTATATTAGGTACACTTACCTAATGTGAACTATAATCCAGGTTTACAAAAAGAAGATAAGTATACCCTCCAGCTGATGCCAACTGTTTGCTATTAAATATTGTCTTCTCATTTACCACCAACTCAAAGCAACTCAGATCCAATCCCTAAATAATTGAAAATAGTACCAAGGGCTACTCCATTCTACTCCTACTAGTACCCGCACCCCCCCCCCCCCAAAGCAGTTAGTTCACAATTAATAGCTTAGAATACATCCTCAGGCTATATAATGCTTCCCCAGATAATATCAATAATGCAAATATATCCATATTATTTATAAAATGATAAAGCAAATCATGTTATTGAAAACCAGTATCTTAAAGGAAAAGAGATACAAATATTTTAAAAGTTAAGATAAAACCTTTTCACGCTGGGCTGGCCGAGTGGTGCATTGGTTAAGAGTTGGCCTGGGACACCAGCTTTGAGCAGCAGGGCCCCAGTTCGGATCCTACATGAGGGCCAGTGACACTGCGCCCTCTACAGCTAAGATGGTGAACAACAGCTCGACCTGGAGCTGGGCTGCTGTGAGTCACTGGCGACAGCATAGGCTGCAGGGGAGCTGCAGTGGGGTACCGTGAGTGGCTGGCAGCCGGTGTGAGCTGCCAAGAGCCGCCGTGAGTAGCCGTCCAATGGCCAGCGACTGATCTGCCTCAGCCGGGAAGAGCGCAATAATACCAACATGGGCCAGTGAAGCGACATCCTCCACAACTATACCGAAGAGCAAAAGGACAGCAACTTGTCTGTTCCCCTTCCCCGATTCCCCAATGAAATCTTAAAAACAAAAACAAAAAACCCTTTTCATGTTAAATTTGAGATGGAAATGTTAACGTGAAATCATGATTTTTCTTTTTGCTTTCTATTGCTGTCCGCTCAGAGGGCCTAGGAGCAGTCACATCCTAGCAGTGGGCACACACCTAGCACCCTAACCTTGGTTTCTAAATAACATTCTCCACTAAAAGGGAACTCTCTGGAGAAATGCTTGAAAATAGGTCTGGGACAGGAAAACTCAAGGTGAGCCTAGAATATCCTACTGCATTACAGAGCAAGGAAGTACTCGAACAATGAAAAGGTCATGCCAAAAGTACACAAGGATGAGTAAAAGGGTGCACACTGACCAAATATGGGACAATTAAAGCAATGAGAATAAAGACTGTAAGTGGTTATAATACACTGAAAAAAAAAATCCATGAGTCCAGAGGGGTATTTAAAATGATAGAGAGTGCGTGAGTGCACACGTGTGTGCAAAGGGGGAAGAAGAAGAGAGCTTTCCTTTACAGAAGAATTTCAGCTAATAAAAAAGTTAGGGCTGGCCGAGTGGCGCGATGGTTAAGAGCTGGCTTGGGAAGCCAGAGGGCCCCGGTTTGGATCCCACATATGAGGGCCAGTGACACTGTCCTCCACAGCTAAGATGCTGAACAACAGCTCAACCTGGAGCTGGGCTGCTGAGAGTCGCTGGCGACGGCATAGGCTGCAGCTCCTGCCGCAGTGGGTTGCCATGGGCTACCGTGTGTAGCTAGCAGCCGCAGTGAGTGGCCGTCCAGAAGACAGCGACTGATCTGCCTCGCCCGGGAAGAGCGCAATGATGGTGCCAACTTGGGCCAGTGAAGCAACGTCCTCTACAACTAGACTGAAGAACAAGACAACAGCAACTTGTCTGTTCCCCTTCCCCCAATTCCCCAGCGCTGTTCCCATCCCAATTCCCCAATAAAAATCTTAAAAAAAAAAAGTTAGAAAGAATCATTGTTATGCAGTCTCTAGTGTACTATATGATTTGGTAAGAATCATCAGTAATGCTCAACTATTAGTTGAAAGCTTGCTTGGAGACAGGATATTCATACAGTGCAGAAGAATTGCTCAATGGATTACTTACCAATTTTGCTGCATAGGGAGAAATATACTTCTACAGTGGAAAGATCTGTCAGTTGTTACCTAATGAAATATTTCATGACTAATGGCAAAGTAACCTGACGCTTGCCTCCTAATATTAAGTATTAGGAAGGGCAGCGCCTGTCAAAACTGTCCACCCTAAATCTAATCAAGCCTCTAGACCTGTGCTGTTCAATATGGCGGCCATTTATTCACAGATAGAGATAGCTAATGAGCACTTAATATGCAGCTGGAGTGACTGAGGAACTACATTTAAATTTTAATGTTTTTGTTTTGTTTTAAAGATTTTATTGGGGAATTGGGGGAGGGGAACAGTGTTGGGGAATTGGGGAAGGGGATCAGCCAAGTTGTTCTTTAATCTTCATTGTGGAGGGTGCCAGTCGCCATCTGGCTTCCCGTCTGTCAGCAGCTCATGGCCTCTAAGCTCAAGGTGCTGTGTTCAATCTTAGTTGCAGGGGGGTGCGTAGCCACCATCCCATGCGGGAGTTGAACCAGCAGTCTTGTTGTTAAGAGTGCACACTCTATCTACTGAGCCATCTGGGTGGCAACTCAGCTCAAGGTGCCAAGTTCAGTCTTGGCTACGGGTGGGCATAGCCCACCATTGAACAGGCAATCTTGTTGTTACACCAGCTGAGCCATCCTGCCACCTGTTGGCAGCTCAGCAACAGCTCAGCTCAGGTGCAGTGTCACTGGCCCATGTGGGAATCGAACCGGCAGCCCTGTTGTTCAGAGCTCACGTTCTTAAACCAACTCTTAATCAACCTAGCCACTCAGCCAGCCCAAATTTTGTTTAATTTTAATTAATTTAAATAGCCATATATGGCTAGTGGCTACCATATCGGACGGTGCAAATATGGAACATTTCCATCCCCTCATAAATATCTCCTAGACAGCACTGCTCTAGACTAAGAAATACATGGGATAAGGAAATAAGTTAAAGTGTACCAAGAAGACACAATCAAACAAACCCAGAATGTGAGACAGTCTATTAGATAACTACCCTGAACTCTCTTAAAAAGTCAGTTTCATGGGAAATGAGGGCGTGGAAAGGCTGGGATTATGATTCTATCATAAAATAGCTTCAAAAGACATACAACCAATTGTAACTTGTGAACCTACATTATGTCATGATAAGGAAACATATAATAGACATTTCATAATTGGGGATATTTAAATGGAGTAAGTATTAGATGATATTATGGAATTATAAATTTTCTTAGGTGTGAAAATGGTATGACGGGTTACTTAGAAGGCTGGCCTTATTCTAAAGAGATGCATGCTAAAGAATAGAATTTAGAGGCAATGTGTCATGAAACCTACAATTTACTTTCAAATGGCATAGTCAAAAAAATGTATGCATATAGAGAGATAAAGCAAATATGCAAAAAAGTCAACAGATAGTATATCTACAAGAAAGTATACAGTGTTTGTTTTACTATTTTAAAATATTTCTTATATGTTTGAAAAATTTCACGATTAAAAAGTTGAGGGAAAAATAAGCAGCCATGGAATTATGGCGATACCCTGTCACCTCTGTGCTTTCTGGCTTTTCATTCTGCTAGGAATATGCTACTTTTATACTCAGAAAAAAAAGCGAGCAATGGTAGTCACCAGCTTAATCAAGTAATCAAACTGGCCACACCAACAGCATCATTATGTGCTAGAAAGAGAATTTAAAAGCCCTCAGAATAAGAGCCCTATTCAGATTATACTGTTTATATTTTTAAGGTTAAAAATTTTACAAACAACTCTAACACCAATTCCTAGTTAAAAGCACCTATATATTTAAACTAAAAACGGTTACTAACACAAATATGTAGTAACATTTTGAATACCACTTTTCATTAAGCCAAGAATATCTATCTAATTAAGTATTTTTTGTAAAAGCTAAAATGACAGTTACGTTCGTAGAACTTCTCAACCATTTTAAGGATGACTAGAAGTAATCATGAAAGTAACCCAGGAGCAGCCATTTAAGCCACTTCGTAACAGCCTTGGAGGAGAGGCACCCTTCTCTGAAAGAAGACCTCATAGCTCTGGGCAGAGTTGAATTACACCCTCAGCCACATGAGCACAGAGCAAAAGCTGAGCACAGGGATTATCACAGCACCTCAACCAGGCTCTTCATAGGAGGCAGTGTCTTTGCCAAGGTCTCCTTTTATCCCTGAACTGTAACTGAGAGGAAAGGCCCTTTCTAAGTTCTCAGCTACTCAAAACAAGAGCTTCAATATGGATTTACTTAAGGGCCTTTGCCAGAGAACTGCCGGATTCATTCTGTCCTGTAACATAAAATGACCTCACCTCAGCTTCCAAACAAAGACCTGGTAGGTTTTCTCTGGTCATGTTATACATTCAAAATTATTTTTCCTAAGAAAAGCTCTTAACTTCTTTTGTTGTTTCTGTGTATATGCTTTCCTAGGAGGGCAGAATAAAGATGTTTCCACACATAAAAATGTATATCCATATTAGGTGAACAAAGGCTTTCCTGAATTTTTTAATTGCTAAGCTACATTTCCCATTAAATTATGTAAAAAGAATAAATCATCAGAATAAGATCATCACATATGTATTAAGAGACATGGTAATTTTTACATTTTATAATCCTGTCACCAAAGGAGCTAAAAATATCTGTCTTTTTATCAAGCAAAAACTAAAGACACAAAAACACAATCTGTCTTAGGGAAAGTGGCGTCCACCGTATTGTTGCACTTCATAGTTTCCTCCTCAAGATCTTGAAAATGTTTGGCACATAGTAAGTAGTTATGCTTATTTTCTGCTCAACTTTTTATTTTAAAAAATTTCAAACATATAGAAAAACTTTTTCCCCTATTTTTGCACCTATTTTTAAGATAAGTCTAGAGGTGCATATAGCCTTACATATACATTAATTACTAACAGTTTGTATTTGTGTAATTTAAAATTCCTTAAAAATTAAATCATGGAAATTCAGAGAATGCTATCTAAATAAAGCCTGCTTTTCAACAAACAAATGGCATTGATTTGTGAGCTCTTTTGATTTACAGTAACTTACATCTGGATATATTTTCTCATATTAACATTTCCATTAAACAGTAAAATATTCCCAAGGTTAAAAAGCTTTATTTGCTTTCACTTATCATTTGGAGACATAAAATAAATAAATAAATAAAACTATGTTCTTCCAAGAGGTTGGAGCTTAGTTTATAGTTCAAAAGAAGTAAAAATCTGGAATACAGCTCATTCACCTAATTAAGAACACATCTTTTGGTTGTTTCTCATTATAAGTCTTTTAGTACTACTACTAGTGTTTCTTTTAATCTACATGCATGTACTCTTCTGATTAACAAACTTTGTAAAATTAGTTGCCTACAATGAAAGATCAGGAGATCTCATATGAAAATCGAGCTTTCAAGTCTCTCTTGAAACATCAGAGCCACACTGCATCTTTTTGTTGTTGTTTGAGAACCATCAATTCAATGATTTTATTTCATATAAAAGATACATGGAAAGAAGAGGATGAAAAGTCAAGTATACTTGATTTTCACATACTTGCCAAGTCTCACAGGATTCAACCACTTTGATAATTTTTTTTATTAATAACAGGATATACATATTAAAAGCCTCACATTGAAGTCCAATGCATATGTCCAACCCAGACAACAGATGTCCCAATGAATATGCAAACAATCTCTGGAAACTCATCTTCTCCTGTTAAACTTGCCCGGTCTGTACATGTTTTGCAGGACTCATAAGGAAGCCATTGGTGATGGTCCGAGGGTCTCCCTTAAGCCTGCCTCCCGCACTGAGAAGAGTTGGTGCTTCCCTCCAGGTCTGCATGGCTTTCTGTTCATCTGTGAACCGTTTTGTTTTTGTTTTTAATTAATCTGTACCCTATCCTCATCAGGGCTTCTATCACTGCTGATGCAAAACTAAAGGGACCTACTTGAGACACCATCAGAAAACTGAACAAAGCTATAGGATGTTTTTAAAATGGACTAAGTCACTGCAGAAATGTGTGAGCTATTAGGGGATGGACTGTGTGACAGCCACACTGGGTCTTAATTGCCATGTGCAACTACTGGCTGCTGGGCCCTCCCTACTTTGTCAGACACACGCACACTGCCCACTGACTGTCCACTTCCCTACAAACTTATGAGCTTAAGAGCCCTGGTCTACAGCATTACTTCCCATTTTACTTATCATATTGAAATGATTGAAAATATTCTTAATATATTATGATATATATTTTGTGTTTAAAGTTCTGGATTAAAAAAAAATCATGTTATTTCCCTAATAAATTCTGTGATACCTTATTCCCAACCTTCCATTCACAACTGTTTAGACTTGGCTAAAAAGTAAAGATGAAAATATAACACAGTCATACAGAACCATCACTGTTTTCTCCATTTCAAATAGAGTTAAACACTTAGCTAAAAAAAAAAAAAAAGGTTGTCAAAACAGTATCGTAGGGCCAACCAAGTGGCGCATTGGTTAAGAGTTGGCTTGGGACGCTAGCTCTGAACAGCAGGGCCCGGCTTTGGATCCAACATGAGCACCAGTGACGCTGTGCCCTCTACAGCTAAGATGGTGAACCTCAACCTGAAGCTTGGCTGCCATGAGTCGCCAGCGACGGCATAAGCTGCAGTGGGGCTGGCCGGCAGAGGGCATGAGCTTTCGTGAGTTGCCGTGAGCGGCCATCCAGTGGCCAGGGAGTGACTGCCTCACCCAGGAAGAGCACAATGACAATACCAACATGGGCCAGTGAAGTGACGTCCTCCACGACTAGACTAAAGAACAAAAGGACAGCAACTTGTCTGTTCCCTTCCCCCAATTCCCCAATAAAATCTAAAAAAAACCAACCCAAAACAAACAAAAAAACAGTATCTTAAATTATTCCTAAGTAGTCACATGCTTTTTAAATGTTCTACTTGTGTATAACAAGTGACATGAAAAATGGCTTCCCTGTTAGAGACAGTTCTGAGATGCCCTATGAGGACTTCTGGTTGCTATGATACATGTACGAGAGAGTACGACCATTTTTTTTGCAGGAACAGGGAACACACAGTACAGGAATTGAGATAAAAAGATATAGATTTTTAAGATTAAGTTCACTATGGCGTTTTCCGTGTTCTTATGTGAAAGTACAAATGAGATCATGAAGGGTTACAATAAATTCTTGATAGGCTGACATAAGATTAGTAAGGCTAGAGATAATTACGAGGCAGCTCGGAACTCTTGAGGCAACCACGAGCCTTGATACTATATTAAGGGCATCCAAAACACTTCCTTAAATGGAGGTGAATTAAGTAAAACACGCAGTGAAATTTTTACTGTATGTAAGTAAGACGGTGCATCAAAAACTTGAGGGAGGGCCTCAAAGTACAGGGAAGTGTAAGGAGACACCCCTAAACTGAAGAAATTTCCAAGATGGTGAGTTTATATGGCAAAGCAACAGGTGGCAAGGCAAGAGTCAGAAGAGTAGCAGAGAAATGTGATATTAAGACACAAGTGAGCAAGTCAGAGAACAAACTACATTTTTTTTTTATGCTAGGCCTATGTCACAGGTTAATTATCAGGCTACCCACAAATACTTTATAGTTTATACGAGCGTATACTAGAAGTGGTTCCATGGATGTGGGCCTTGCCCAGACATGAAACAGCAGATACAAGGAAATGGCACTTGGCCACACATTCTCAATTATCATCGCTGACTATATTTCTTCAAAGGTAGAACATATCCAATTTTGTAACCCTTGAAGAGAATGAAGTTGAAGGTATGCACATGATTTTCTCCTTCTGTTTCTGTTTTCAGATGTCCTGCATCTTTGTAACAGTGCTCTTGGTTTGGCTGAGGTGAGACTGGGTAAAACCACTGGAAATATAACAGATGAACAGGAGACAGAACAGGTTCAGGTCCATCTTCTCTCTTTCTTCCCTGTCGGCCAACAGTTTCACCTTTCCCAGTGAATTAGCAAGAAAGAACAGCTCTGAAAACCACACAAAGGGGAGCTTTTCTTTTTTATTACAGAGCGTCACATGGCTGACTCACACAAGCCTTTGTACCTTACAGATGCACTGTTACCAAGGCCCCTGCCTGGCCCTGGGAGAAGGCCTCCTCCTTCTAATCCTCTGAGGGTCACTATGACAGGATTCTGACTAGGAAGAACTCAAAAATGGAGGCAAACTTACAAAAGGGAATATTTGAGCAAATGCAACTGGTAATGTTTAAAGTGCTACAGATTTGTTTATGAAATCCATCCCCTATGCTGAAATTTTTAAGCTTGATTGAAGAAAGCTTCAGAACAGACTGAGTTAATGGTGCCTAGTTCTGCCAATGCCATGCCGAACTACTTAATAATTTCACTCCATTCCTGTTTGTTTATATTGAAAATTTTTCCAGTAACAAAATAACTGTATGTTCAATGCAGAAAACACGATAATCTATGAACTAACCCAAAGATAACCACTTTGAACGTTTGGGGAACATCCTTTCAGGGAGCACAGCAATAGTGTGGGTGCTGTGACCAGATGTTCTGGATTCAAATTATGCCTTGAGCACTTGAGCACATTTAGCTGGGCACAAGGTGGACAAATAATTTAATCTCACTGAACCTCAGTTTTTTCTCACCTGTGAAATGTAGATAACAGTTTCTATCTCGTAGGATCTCATGAGGATTAAATGGGGCAACATAAGTAAAAATGCTTAGAACAGAGCTTGACACATAGTAAGTGTACAAGCAGTGTTATCTATTCTTTCTATACAAATAGTTATATACATTTCTTCCCTATCAAATGGTTTAAGGTCATAAACACTGTTTCATAATCTGCTTTGATCACTTAGGGATGGGATGCAAACCTTTTCCTGTGTTAGTAAACAGGTATCTCTTCACTACACACACAGGAAGGACCCTTGGTAAAGCTGCCGCAGGGCAGTTCCTAAGCACAGGTTGCTATGCTTTTTGTAGCCACTCTCAGCACAGCTAGAGGACTAAGTAAGCAATCAGTAACTGATGCAAAGGTAAGATCAAAATCTTCAAAATGGCCATTAGCTGATGATGGGGCCCGGCAGCTCTGACCAAAGGTCGTAACTAGGTCAAGCCAATCAGATCCTCCGCAGGAAGCCTGAATGTGAGATACACATAGTCACCGGACAGGTGGAGCGGTGTACAAGGTTGGAGAAACGCAAAACAAAGAGTGGTAAGCAGGAGCTCAGAGGCTGAGGGGAGGTTAGAAAGGCAGCTCCTCCACAGTGGGAGGGAAGGGCTGGGCCACTGGGGCGATGACCAGGCTCCTGTGCCACACTGCTTTCCACTGTCGTCCACCCTCTGGGACACAACGTTCATTTCTGCACACATTGGCAGGGCAGCTGCTGTGACACTGTCATATTCTTCCTCATTCAACGGAGGGACCTGTAGGTATGTTCACTCCTGGCAACCTGAAAGGGCCTACCTCCACTGCATTTGTGTGGCGGCTCTAGTGGTCATGTCAATAATTTTAAGACACAACAATTTATTTTCTTAAGCACTTGCTATGTGCCAAGCGCTGGGGATTCAACAGTGAGCAAGAATGAATGGTGCCTGACAGCACAGAGTGTGAAGTCGAACACAGAAGACAAATGAGAGTATCAATAAAGGATGATAAATACCATGATGCTAGAAGTACCGACTGCAATGGAAACACAGGAAGAACAATGAATCTATAGGTAGAATCATAAAGACTTCATGAAAGAAGTAACCTTCAGGTTGAGACACAAAGTCAGCCAGGTGTGCCAGAAACTACAGACTGCTCACTCAATACCCACCCCCACCCATGGGGACTCCATGACCACCACCAGCCTTGTGAAGTAATAGAGTCCTGACGGGAACAGTGAACTAATCAGCATTTCCTATCAGGGCACCCAAGAGTCCTGGCCTCATTTAACAGGGAGGGCCGGCTTCTTTGGTGGGTAAGCATCTTTCAATACTGGGAATATTTAGAATGACATATAGAAATGTTTAAGAGAATCGAAATCACAGTATAAATATTTCTATGTTAAGGGGACCAGATATATTTTGTCACGTTTAAAAGAATTTGGCCTATTAGACTGTAACCTCATTTTTAGAAGTATAATTAAATAATTTATTTCTGATGCAATTTTAAGTTGAAAATCTTAAGTTTGTGTACACTGTGGGAATATTTAAAGAATTGAAGACTTCCTTATTTCTAAGTTTAATATATGAGATTCACAGGACTTTTTTGTTGAAGAGCTTCATAAGGTTTTTTTAAGTCAGACAACTGAATTTCTTTAAAAAGCAATCCAATATATAAAATTTGCAAATGCAACCTGAAACATCTGGTCTACGTATTATTCAAAGGCCCTTAAAAATGACTAGTAAAATCTCCTACGCTTACAGAGCAATCAGGTCTATACACATTATGAAAGAACTAAGTTTTTGAATGTGTACATTAAAGAAGTCATAACACTGTGAAAACTAAATAAACCCCCGAGTAGTGATTTCTGCTTACAAAAACTACTTTTCAAGGGCAATAAAAAGCATCAACCTACATCCTCTCTGATTCTAAGTCTTATTCTCTATTGATGGACATGGACTTGGAAAAACCACCCCTGCCATTTTATTTTGATGGAAGCCACTGAAATGTTTGTTTTTGTAATGACACATTTCTCTAATTTTTATTGTTTATACAAACATTTATTTGATACTTTATTCTAAAGCTCCAAGCAATCCAC
This sequence comes from Hipposideros armiger, assembly GCF_001890085.2. Classification (NCBI taxonomy): domain Eukaryota; kingdom Metazoa; phylum Chordata; class Mammalia; order Chiroptera; family Hipposideridae; genus Hipposideros; species Hipposideros armiger. The sequence goes on along the minus strand of NW_017731681.1, from coordinate 1,193,396 downwards.
AGATATGTCTCTATCCTCTCAATAATGCTAGAATAAAGTACAGAGTATGGTAGACTCTCTGACTGGCAGGGGAATTGTGCTCAAAGTCATGCAGGATTCCTTGGGGATGAGAGTGGCAGGCTGAATTTAATGTCAAGCTGAGGATTCCCTTCAAGCCAGCAGGCAGGTAAGACACTGAACATGTGAATTTAATTACCTGTGCTACGTCATTCACTTCTCTTGTCACAAGTACTTAATTCCTACTTCACGTTATTTTCCCTTCTATAGTGTGCAATTTCCAGGAAACAAAAGGATAAGCAAGGTGTCCTATATCCTTTCCTCCTCCCTTCCTGCATTTCCTATGGCAACCATCTACTTTCCTACATCTTAGCTGCACTTGTATAACCCAGGGAGAATTCAACCATAATACTCAAAACAAGAATAGTAACAAGGGTGGGCCGAGTGGCTCATTGGTTAAGAGTTGGCTTGGAAGCGCGAGTTCTGAGCAGCAGGGCTGCCAGTTCAGATCCCACATGGGCCAGTGATGCTGCGCCCTCTACAGCTAAGGTGATGAACAACAGCTTGACCTGGAGCTGGGCTGCCGTTAGAGTGGCCGGCAATGGCGTAGGCTGCAGTGGGGCTGCAGTGGGCTGCCGTGAGCTACCGTGAGTGGCCGGCAGCCAGCATGAGCGGCCGTCCAATGGCTGGCGACCAATCTGCCTCAGCATGGAAGAGCGCAATGATCATAATACCAACATGGGCCAGTGAAGCAACGTCCTCCACAACTAGACTGAAGAACAAAAAAAGGACAGCAACCTGTCTGTTCCCCTTCCCCGATTCCCCAACACTGTTCCCTCCTCCAATTACCCCAATTCCCCAATAAAATCTTAAAAAAAAAAAAAAGAATAGTAACAACAATAGAAGCTTTCCTGAGACATGACCTAATGCAAATGTCCTCTACAAAGGCAGAACTGTCAGAGGTTCCCCTCCACCCCACCCCCAACTCCTAAAACCAAGTAGCAAGTTTTGCAAAAAGGTCTCTGAATGTTTTCCTTGATCTCTATTCTAGAACCATCACTCTATTTTGGGTCTTCCGACAACCTGTTTGAATCCACAACTGCCACAGTAACTCTGTCAAACATCACTTTTGCCTTAGATGCCTTAGAACCTACAGGAGCCAAATGGATTTAAATCAAAAGGATACAGTTTAGGTCCACCAACTGGTCCTACCACACTTAAGTCAAAAGTCAAACCTTTGGGATCCTCCAGAAAGAGCGCTGATAATTTCCATTTGGGATATTTCTTCAGGACTTGTATTGTGCCATCTGTCACAGAAGCCTGTATTAATCACTTTCTGTTCACCTAACTGTGTACTAGGCACAGAAAGGGGGATTTAAAATGGGAAACATAATCTTTGTCCTCAGAGATTATAATCTAGTTATGGATACCAACTGTATGATAAACCTGAGAGTGACATAAGCCAATGTCCGTCTGTATGAGCTGAGAGTGAGGAAAGAATTCCTTGAGTATTCCAAGGGACAGAATAGTCAAAGAGGACTTCAGCAAGGGATAGACCAAAAGAAATGTAGAATTTAGACTTGTACTAAGCGCTATCTTGTATGTCCTTAGAATCAGTCTTAAATCCCCTCTGGAACAAGGAAATGGATCGTAAACACTACCCATGTGGTAAGAGCAAGTAAATGGCTGATAAAACCCACACCACTGAGGAGTCCTAAGTGAGATAACATAAGCAGAACAAAGCAAGGTGTCGCCATAAGAGGCGATGGAGAAACATTAGTTCCTTCCTCCTGGTTTGAATTGCAATCTCTTTCTCCGTTTCCCCAACCAAACTGTAAGCTCTTGAAGTAAGGGAACTAAGGGTCTAAGACTTTACTTCTTATGATTATGGATTCTAGAGTATCTACTAAGATATACTGGGCATGGTCCAGAAACTCAACACATGAATGCTGAGTCTCATGTGACTAAATAAAAACAGATACTATTATCTCTTTAGCTGCACCATTAAGAGCTCTGGCTAACAGAATTGTTGCTTTAGTGACTGTTCTATGGCCAGGACCCAAGAAGCACAGGAGAACAAGGGATGCCTCCTCTTCAGCCAAAGGTTAATGAGAATGAACCATTTATACAATACTGCTTGTTCATATTTCTTAGAACTGATGAGCTATTCGATTCTTGATCTTCTGCCACAGGTAAGAGAGGCAATACTGGAAAAGATTCACGGGAAATCGCCAGGGGCGGTCTGGTCTAATTAGATACAGTCACTGCTGTGAGCCCTATCCCAGCACAGAGTGGTCCTGGTAAACATTACCACGTCACAACCCGATCACCCCTTTAATCAAGGAGGCACATGGTAACTGTTAAATGCCTTCTTTCTGTGATCATGAGTATGTTTATTCAGTAAGTGGTGACAAATTAAAGAACTACACAGACATGACAGATTCACGATTACAGGGTACGGCGTGCTGTTTCCTCCGTACATACCTCCTCGCAGACTTCACGGACTGCTGCCACACTCGGCTCCTCCTCAGGCTCCATGCCTCCTCCAGGGACAATCCATCGGTCTGGATGGCGACTACTGCTCACAAGTAGCACCTGAACGTCACAGAGGTCACATAGGTGGTTAAAAACAAACAAAAAGAGCCAACAAAAACATTCATACAATTTCAAAGTTTAGACACCACCGAAGTAAAAGTACCTATGACTCCTTTGTTTATACCTCTCCAAATCACTTATTGTAAGGCAGCTTTCATTTCTGTTTGAAAAAGTAGACAATCTGCCTAGTTAAAGCAGAAGGACATCTAAAACGGTGGCCGCTATCTCTACCTTCCTTTCAGACACGGTCATTTGTCCTATCTATCCTCTCCTTCATCCCTTTCTTGAAAGCCCTTTGAACACAGAACTGACAAAAAAGTTTATGGTGAGCTTGTGCGCACTGTGGAGGGCTGGAGGGAGGGAGCGAAGTTCTTAGCCCTGACTGGCACCACAGTCCCCACATGTCCCCTCCAAGGTTCTGACTTCCGTGTGTCCTGTTTCCTCTCCATCATATGCCACAGGCCAATGCAACGCACCACCCTAAGCTCTACATGTACACTAAGAACCTAATTCTCTCATCTACATGAGGAGAAAAATTTCTTTTCATCATGCTTTCAGCTGAGATAAAACTGGAATTTTTTTACTAGGAAATTTTATTAAGAAATTAAAAGAAAAGCAAATATACACACACAATATTGATATGGAATATAGTTTACTAATTCAAACAAGCAGCATTCTAGTCATGGCTGAAACAAAATCCAGAATTTCCCTAGTGCCTCTTCATTATCCCTCTCTGGGACAGATGCTAAACAAAATTAGCTGGACTCCTCATTTGGGGGTACAGTTGGGTTGGCTTATTTCCCAAACTAAAGAACTCCTCAACTGCTCCCTAAACCATCACTTTCGGGTGATATGTTTTGAGCCTCCATCCTTATTCCAAACCATATTCCTAACTTACCCTTCACCTCCCCTCCACGCCCCCAGCACTTAATTTCTACTCTGCAGTCAGCCTTATTGCCTGGAAGAGAATATTACTTCCTCTCCAGCCCTTACAGATTCCACCGCTGACTTCCAGTTATCTACCTTCCAGTCATCTCCACTCTCTCCCTGAAGGTTTCTGTAGTTATGAGCCCTTAGAAATGCTGCCCTTTTCTTCATCCTTAATCCCTTTTCTTCCCATCATCATAGATACTCCTGATGCTGCCCTACAAAATCTGTGATCTGTAGGCCACAGGGGACCATAGGTTTACAAGAAGGAAATCCATGAATCCACATGTAATCACTAACATATAGCCCATAGACTGAGAAATATATTATACTTACAAGCATTATTTTTTAAATGTATGTAAGTTCTGCCTTGATTAAAACAATGCAAAATAATTTAAAATAATACAAAATCCACAGCAGTTTCTGGTTGGTATGTACATATGTTTAATCAAGGGATATTAAAAGTACAATGTGGGGGTTTCGTGAAATTTTACTTTTAAATAAGAGTCCTCACTGGACTCCTACTTCATACCATGTACAAAAACTGACGCAAAATAGACCAACACTTAAATGTAAGCGCTAAAACTGTAAAATGGGGGTAAATATCTTTATGACCTAGGATTTGGCAAGATATGCCAAATTCTTAGACATGACACCAAAAACATGAGCAACAAAAGAAAAAACAGATAAACTGGACTTCATCAAAATTAAAAGCTTCTGCGCATCAAAGGACATTATTGAGAATGTGAAAAGGTGACCTACAAAGTGGGAGAAATCGTTTGCAAGTCATCCATCTAATAAAGGTCTGATACCAAAAATATACAAAAAACTCTTACAACTCAACAACAAAAAGGCAAACACCATTTCTCCAAAGAAAACATGCAAATAGCCAATAGGCACATGAAAAAATGTAACATCATTAGTCACTAGAAAAGTACACAGTAAAATCATCATGAGGTATCACTTTATACCCACTAGAATGGCCATAATTTAAAAAATAACAAGTACTGACAAGGATGTAGAGAAACTGGAACCCTCATACATTGCTTGTAGGAATGTAAGAAGAGTTCAGACACCATGGAGAATAGTTTGGTGGTTTTCCTCAAAAAGTTAAACACAAAATATCATGTGACCTAGCAATTCCACCCAGGTATATACTCCAAAGAACTGAAAACAGGTACTCAAATACACACAGATGTTCATGGCAACATTATTCACAATAGCCAAAAAGTAGAAATAACTCAAATGTCCATCAATGGATGAGTGGATAAACAAAATGTGGCACATACCTACATGGAATAGTGCTCAGTCATAAAAATTGATGAAGTACTGATTCATGCTACACAGTGCATGAACACTGAAAACTTTATGCTAAGTGAAAGCCAGACTCAAAAAGTCACACATATTGTATGATTCCATTTATATGCAACACGCAAAATAGGTAAATCCATAGAGACAGAAAGCAGATTGGTGGTTGCCAGAGGCTGGGGAGGGAAAGAATGAGGAGTAGCTATTTAATGGGTATAGGGTTTTATTTTGGAATGATCAAAGTGTTTTGAAACTAGATAAAAGTGGTGTTTGCTAAATGCCACTGACTTGTTCACTTTAAAATGGTTAATGTTATGTTATGTGAACTTCACCTCAATAAAATAAAACTAGTTTTAAGATCAAAGTAATTTTTTTTTAAAGCTAAAGGAGTCAGTGCCACTACTTGCTTCTTCAGAGTGTACACTCTACAAGAGCGGACCTTCCAGAAGTTTATTCTTAGTTTTATAAAAAATTATAAAGCTAAAATAATACCCTATTTCCATAAAAGAAAAAGGGATCATTGCCACACCCATTCTCCTCTAAAACTATGTCCAGCCTTACATTTTAAAAGGGTCCTTATCAAAAGAAAAATAAACCCAAATATAATCATGTTTGTTAATTCAAGTTAAAAAGTTAAAAAAAGAAGTCCTCCAAAGACAACTCTACACAATTGCATTTAAGTCATATCTATCTAATCTGCAAGGAAGATTCAGAAAGAAAAAGTTTAAGGGGATTAATCCTTCATTGATGTATTATATAAATACATGCAGTCTTTCTTCCTAGAGTTCTCCCACCTCCTGGCTAAGTGTTGACCAGCCATTCTAAACCTAAGCATTTGCTTAAAAGGCTGACTAGGGCCATCCAATTAGATTATAATCTAAATGAAAGACCTTTTCAGAGACATTTCAGAGCTAAGGCAAAGAGAAGGAAACCTCTAACATAAAGTATATTTTAATCTCTAAATTTTAATCACTGTGAAATATTCATTAAACCTAGCAACTGTCAATGCTTTGCACATGCAAAGTGTGACTACATGAGGTTAACACTGTGTAATACTGAGGCTGGGAAAGCAAGCAAGCTTTACTCCTTTGTAGTCACACTTCAAAGCAAACACTATTACCAGTAAATAGTTCTCAGTAAGTTTCCCTGATAAGCCATCAAAAGTTTACTGCAAAAAAACTAAACAAAACCAAATATTCTTTTCTTTAGCCAGAGGCTTTACTCCTTTCCTACCTTATAAAATACTAAGTGGTATTCTGGTTGCTAAAATTCTTATTTTGAAGCTTGATTTTTTAAATATAAAATTATCTAAAAAATAAAATAGCAAAGCACCTAAAAGATTTTTAAAAATGACACATAACAGGCCGGCCGAGTGGCGCGTTGGTTAAGAGCTGGCTTGGGATGCCAGAGGGC
>NW_017731681.1:1179592-1185996 GCF_001890085.2 Hipposideros armiger | reverse complement strand
CCCACATGAGGGCCAGTGACACTGCCCTCTACAGCTAAGATGGTGAACAACAGCTTGACCTGGAGCTGGCAACGGCATAGGATGCAGCCCCTGCTGCAGTGGGCTGCCATAAGCTACCGTGAGCGGCCGGCAGCCGGCATGAGCTGCTAAGAGCCGCCGTCAGCGGCCGTCCAGAGGCTGGCGACCGATTTGCCTCATTCTGGAAGAGCGCAATGATGATACCAACATTTGCCAGTGAAGCACTGTCCTCCACAACTAGCCTGAAGAACAAAAGGACAGCAACTTGTCTGTTCCCCTTCCATGATTCCCCAACGCTGTTCCCCTTCCCTAGTTCCCCAATAAAATCTTTAAGAAAAATAAAAGGAATGCAGAGAGCATATGGAAGGGGTTACTTACGGAGGTTGAAAAAAGGCAGGAGTCCAATTGTAAAGAGTTTGGATCGCAACCTCAAGGTAGTGGGTAAATCACTGAATTGTTTAGGCACAGAAATGATATAGCCCAATCTGGGTTTTAGACAAGTCACTTTGACTTAGGCTGGAGATGGACAAGCCTGGTAACAGAATATGTTTCTGTAGTTAATTCAAGCTGAGAAAGAATGAAACGACAGTTGGAAGGAAGTGACAGGTTTCCAGGTATACATAAGGAAGAATCCACAGGACCAGGTGACTGACAGGATGTGGGCAGAGTCCATGGTGGAGCTGCCTTACAAGGAGAATGTGGAAGGGTCAGTGGAGGAGGGAACTACAGGGAGGTTGTCCTCTGAACACATGAATTGGAGAGTTCAATGAGATGTCTAATGAATATTTCTAGTGGATAATCATAAATGTGGGACTGGAGCTAAGAAGAGAGAAAGAGACCGAGATTTGGAAAACAACAGTCTCAGGCTCTTCCAGCCAGGATGAAACTAACCAAAGGAGAATATGGACATTTGCAAAGCTTTAGCTAGAGGAGCTATCCCCATTCCATCTACCTACACCCCGCTCCTCTTGGTGTCATGTAAGTTTTCATTCCCATCAACAAGAGTATAGTAGTGGTAACTATATTCCAGGTAACCCAGATTAAAGTTCTGGAAATATCTTCCTTAAAAATTAGGTTATCTATGGTGATAATCTACATCATGAGAAATCCTGATCAGCAAGCTATATATCTTAGACATCTTACTAACTTCCAGAAAATTGCATGCAGTCATGCACCTAACGTAGTCTGATTTCCAGCAATGTGATGCCCTCAGCATCTGACAGCCCCTCCACACCGCCATTATTGCCAGAGAAGTCTGCTGGTAACCCCGACAGCACAAGGACTGCACCATATCAAAGCCGTGACATGACCTGCAAACTGCTTCCACAGGCAAGCCCTTTCTAGTCATCTGTGTGTTCCTTCTTAAAAATAAGACCAATATAATATAAATCATTATCTGCACTTGCTTGGATTCCAGCTAGAGTTTACTTTTACAGAATGTTTTAAAGAACAGCTGCCACAAGTTCCTGTGCACACGACCCTGTTAAAAGATGAGTAAAGCTGTGTATGAGGTGAAGTAACTTGTTTATATTAAATCAGTGAATTATCACTAGGGCTGAGCACTAGCAATTTCAGTTCCTAGAGTTTTAAAGCTATTTCATCCATTAGCTATTTTTCTTTCCTACATAGGAACTCAAAATACCGCTAAAAGAAAGAACAAGTAGACGTAAAGTCAGTTTATAAAATGCCTTATAAACATCCCTTCACTTTATCTAACTAATCAGGTTGTTTATTTAACAAAAGGAAATATGCTGCCTCGTTCAAAGAAACGCCACACTGTGCTATGAACAGATAATCTGACAATTTTTACTTTGGGAGCAACAAGGTATTTTAAGAACAATATGAAAAGGTAGTCACAGATAAACTTATACACAGATACCATTCTTATGTATGAGGCCCTAGGGTATGGAGTAGGACACTAGACTTCTAAGTGAGAGTGTCCGGCCCTAGCTTCCCAAATCAATGTCCAAATGTTAAGATAACCACACGTAACACTTTCTATTGCCTGGTATCCAGTGACTTTATTTCTAAAAAGAAGGCTAAAGAAACCAGTAAACCTGGCAGTATTTGCAGGTTATATAAAAATAAAAACAGGGCTGGCCAAGTGGCGTGTTGGTTAAGAGTTGGCTTGGGACGCCAGCTCTAAGCAGCAGGGCCCCGGTTCAGATCCCACATTAGGGCCAGTGATGCTGCACCCTCTACAGCTAAGATGGTGAACAACAGCTCAACCTGGAGCTGGGCTGCCATGAGTGCCGGCGACGGCGTAGGCTGCAGTGGGCTCCTGTAAGCTACCGTGAACAGCCAGCAGCTAATGTGAGCTGCCGAGAGACGCCATGAGCGGCCATCCAGTGACCGGCGACAGATCTGCCTCACCCAGGAAGAGTGCAATGATAATAACAACATGGGCCAGTGAAGCGACATCCTCTACAACGAGACTGAAGAACAAAAGGACAGCAACTTGTCTGTTCCCCTTCCCCGATTTCCCAATGCCGTTCCCCCCCCAATTCCTCAATAAAAATCTTAAAAAAAAAAAAAGAAAATGAAAACAAAGACTGAAAGTTGCTGGATTACATTGTTTGACTATAATTCACTGGAACGTCCGAGGTGCTCCTGTAAACCTTAACCCCCTCCCACAACTCTTATAAATCATGAAAGAAAACAGACAAATACGGGGGGAGTGCATAATAACAATAGCCGGTGGTACTTACTCAGTGCCCACTTTAAGCTAGGGGCTGGCATTCTACATATTCTATTTTTAAGATACTCTCTCTACTTTTCCTGCAAGCCAGGTATTATGTAATTTTCGCCATTATAGTAATGAAGAAACTGAGCCTTGGATGGCTTGGTGATGTTGCGAAGGGCACTGGAAGGGCCGGTGCTGAGCCAGGACTCAGACCATGGCCTCCAAGCCTGATTGGGGCTGCCAGGCCACCGAGACCCCATTACCATGAGGTAGGCAGACCCACAAGAAAAACCCACTGAAAACTTCACTGCCACTGGATAAAAACCAAGATATGATTTTTCCCAGGCCAGGTATAAGTAAAAGGAAAAGATGCAGAAGGCATTTTAATCTAATAGTTGATTCAAGCCAAGGATTTGGAACACTTTTCAGTAGTCTCTTCCCTGACAGAGACTATCTGCTGATTTACTAGATCTTTCTAACACAGAAGTGTCTTCTACACAGAGGTGTGTGTATTCCTCTATATTATGCAACCTTTTTACACTTTCTTTTCTGAAAATGTTTATTAATAAATATAAAAAACGACTACTAACTCTCAGTATGAAGCTCCATTACTTTTCACATATGTTTAGAAACGACCACATTTCAAGTAATTCCTTACTTGAGCATTTATTCCACAAACAACTGCTGTCCAGTTATTTGCTTAGAAATGAACTGAGGGATGAGGGTGAGGTGGAGGACAGAGATGTACAAAAACATATAAAGCCTACCTTTGAACAGTCTACCCTTTAATGCAAGGATGGAAAACTGTGGCCCATGAGCCAAATCTAGCTTACAATCTGTTTTTGCATGACCCATGACCTAAGAATGGTATTTACCTTTTCAAAAGGTTGAAAAAACTCAAAAGAAGAATATTTTGTGACATGTGAATTTATATGAAATTCAAAATTCAGTGTCTATAAGTAAAGTGCATTGAAATACAGCCATGCTCATTCATTTACCTAGTCTATGGCTGCTTTCAAGCTACAACGGCAGTAGTCCACAAAGCCCAAAATATCTATTATCAGGTCCTTTACAGAAAAACTTTGCCAACCTTTTATCTAATAAAGGGCCCAGCTACAACATCATGCTGATAAGAACTATCATGGAGGAAAGAAGATTCTGAGAGGGCCCCAGAACACTATTTAAGAGGGAACATTTGAGCTGGGCCTAGAGGAAGAATTTACTGAGCCCAGAATGGTATTCCAGGCAAGGGGCACTGCCACTGAAAAGGCACAGATGCAGGAAACAGTATATTATATCCAAGAGATGATGAGAAATTCAAATAGTTTGATGTGGTATAGGGTGCATGATGGGAAGGGGGCTGATAAATTAGATTGGGACCAGCATAAAAATTTCATATAGCAAGTGCACCAAAGAGTTATGGCAACTTCGAAACCTTCTTGGTTTTGAGGAGAATGGTCATCTATCTCACTTGTGTTTCAGAAGCCTGAATCTGGAGACTGAATGAGTGATGATAGGCTGGAGGTGAGACAAACAGACCAGTTAGGATGAGGGAGCTGGATATAACCAGCATCCCTGCAGACAGGGACCAGCAAGTGGATTCAAGTGCTATTCAGGAGACAGCAATGACAGGAACTGGTAACTAATCAGAGAGGAGGGTGCCATGGAAGGGATACAGAAGCTCTGGCTTCTTAATGGGGTCAATAGGTGGACAAGAGATTACTCATTTCTCAAGAGAGAGAAATAAAGGAGGGGATCAGGTGGGAAAGGAAAAGCAGTTTGAGGTACCTACAGGAGAAGTCAGGCTTCCGACATCTGTTGTATATGATGGGAACTTCAAAACCTCAATTTAAATGTCCATTTGAAAGCATTCACCCAAGAAACAATGATTGCCTCTGTACAGTACAATTGGTAGTGCTGAGGAGGAGGAGGCATTTCACTTTAAAAGCTTGTGTTCAGCTTGAATATTTTAGAACAAGCATTTAAGACTTATAATTGGCCAAGAAGAATGTCAAGCATTATTCCTTAGGAAATTTCTGAAAGTCAAATGGAATGAATAAAATATTTAGAACACTCCAGTTTCCTGAGGTCATTAAAGCAAAGCCACAGCAACAGAATTCCTGACACCATAAGCTACATTATTTCCCCACAGTCTTGGGACAACAGGAATACACTATAAAAAGGCAGGTATTCTCAACCATAAAAAAGAATGAAATCTTCCCATTTGCGACAATATGGATGGACCAAGAGTGTGTTATGCTAAGTGAAACAGGTCAGAGAAAAACAAATACTGTATCATTTCATTTATGTGGAATCTAAACTAAATACATGAACAAACAAAACAAAATAAACCGACTCATAGGTACAGAGAGCAAAATGATAGTTGCCAGAGGACTGGGCAGTGAGTGGAATGGACAAAAAAGGCGAAGGGGGTTAAGAGGTGCAAACCTACAGTTATAAATAAGTCATGGGAGTGTAATGTACAGCATAGGGAATACAGTCAACAATATCACAATAACTTTGTACAGTGACAGATGGTTACTAGACTTCTCATGGTGACCACTTAGTAAGGTATATGACTGTCAAATCACTATATTGTACACCTGAAACTAATATAATATTGTACGTCAACTATACTTTAATTAAAAAGAGCTTGATGGGCTGGCCGAGTGGCTCATTGGTTAAGAGTTGGCTTGGGACGCCAGCTCTGAGCAGCAGGACCCTGGTTCGGATCCCACATGAGGGCCAGTGACACTGCCCTTTACAGCTAAGATGGTGAACAACAGCTTGACCTGGATCTGGGCTGTGGTGAGTCGCCGGCGACAGCATAGGCTGCAGTGGGACTGCAGTGGGCTGCCATGGGCTACCATGAGTGGCCGGCAGCCAGAGTGAGCGGCTGGTAGCCGGTGTGAACTGCTGTGAGCCGCCGTGAGCGGCCATCCAATGGCCGGCAACTAATCTGCCTCAGCCGGGAAGAACACCATGATCACAATACCAACATGGGCCAGTGAAGCAACATCCTCCACAACTAGACTGAAGAACAAAAAAGGACAGCAACTTCTCTGTTCCCCTTCCCCAATAAAATCTTAAAAAAAATAATAATAATAATAATAACTTTACATTCCAGAATAAAAAAAAAAAGGGCAGGTATTGTGTGCCCAAAGTAGTATCAACATATTAATCACATTTCAATCTAAGATGTGGAAGTTTAAGCCACAGTTGTACGCTGTCTAACTTTATAAAGGACAGGCAGGAGGAGGGTTATGGTTCTGCCTCTTACACCCATCAGCCACCCAACTACAAAAAAAATTATCTCTTTCTAGATGTCAGCTTTCTCAGTTCTAAAATGAAGTGGTCCAAATAATCTCCAAAACCTCTCTGGCATTAACATTCTGTTGTTCTAAATTTATACAGGAGAGTGTGCCTAGAACTGTGCGTCCTAATTCCACTGTTTTTAGAATCTATTTTTTCAGTAGTACACACTGCACAAGCCTTGCCTCCTACCTCTGTCCCCAGAGATGCTTCTTATGAAGACTTCTTGAGATATTCTAGCGTGAATATAAATATTCCTTTCTTTCCTCTTTGTTAACCCAAATAGTAACCCATCATTAACACTGTTCTACCTGGAGTGGCCAGTTAGCTCAGGTGGTTAGAGCGCAGGTTCATAATGCCAGGGTTGCCGGTTCGATTCCTACATGGGCCA
>NW_017731681.1:1177708-1179089 GCF_001890085.2 Hipposideros armiger | reverse complement strand
TATCAATATATTTCATCACTAATTACTTCAGTTATGTATCACTAACAGATAAGGGCTTTTTAAAAAATATACCACAATGTCATTATTATACCTAGCAAAAATAATTCCTTATAATCATCTAATCAACAGGCTATATTCAAATATCTCCAATTGTTTCAAAAATTTTATTTTACAATTGGTTTATTTATATGAAGAGTCAAACCAGGTCCATACACTGCATTTGATGGTGTCAGACACTCAAATCTAAAACACTTCACTTCCTAAAATAGTTCCCTCTCCTGGCCCTTTGTTTTCAAGCCATCTATTTGTTTTAGAAAACAGATCCTGTATCCTGTAGGATTTCCCACACATTCCTGCTAATACCGTCCCTTGTGGTAATATTCAACTTCCTCCTTTATTCCCCATATTTCCTGTACCCCAGTCTACAATTCTGGAAGTCTGATCAAGTTTGGATTTGGAGTTTTGGCAAGAACACTTCACTGAAGGTGCCTACATATTTCCCATAGCATCGCACTGTAAGATACATTAAGCTCTTTTTGTGACACTTAGTGATGAGAAGATGAAACTGGTTTCAAGTATTGTCACATGATCTGTCCATTTGAGCTCACCATCAGCCTATCGTTCAACGGTTTTAGCATCTATTACTGACAGCCAAGATTTCATTAGGGAGTGCAAGTGGTGATTTTCTAATGCTATCGTCCTTTCTGTATTTATTAATTAGCTGGAATTCTACAAAGAAACTTCCTTATCAACTATTTGATTACCCTAAAAAGGCAACATAAATGTTTGATTTTTCTCCTTATTCACTAATGTTCAGAATGAGAGTGTGCCCAAGCAAACTCGATTTTTATTGTTGTATCATTAACCAAATTTTTATATTTCATGTGTTTCATCAACTGCAGCCATTAATCTTTTGTTGCTTCCATCTTTAACTTGCAAGAGCCGCTTCAGGTTGGCTCCTGTGTCCTTTCTTCTCCAGCACTATATTAAAAAAATTTTCAAACACACAGCTGAGTTGAAAGAATTGTACAGTAACCACCCAATGCCTGCCACCTAGATTCTACTAGTAATGGTTTATGAATCTTGTTTATCTCATATCTTGATATAAATCTTTAATCTTAGACAGTTTTCTTACTTTTTGTCATTGTAAGCTATCTCAAGCTCATCTTAATCATTTCCTGCCCCAGATCTGAATTCACCTGCTTCTCTAAGGAGCCCTAGTTTCTTTTAGTGGGAAATGATATTTAGAGACCTCAATTGAGGCACTGGTTTCTATTGTATTGTCACTGTTTCTAAGGCTTTTATGTATTATTAGAAATAAAAATAATAAAGAGAATAATTGAAGATAAAAATTATGGGTCATACTAATATTTCCTTGTCA
>NW_017731681.1:1173064-1176168 GCF_001890085.2 Hipposideros armiger | reverse complement strand
GACAGAATTCCTGATGTGGACTATGAGAAAAAGAAGGAAGTCCAGGATAACTCCAGTTCCCAGGCCTGATCAAACGAACAAAATAATGGGAAGAGCAGGTGTGGAAGGTAATGCCAGCAGTTCAGTTTTGCCCATGTTAAGTCTAAGGTGCCTCTCAACACACAAATGGAGTTGCTGAGAGGGAAGGTGGAGAGATGAGTCTGTGGTTAGGCAAAGAGCTCAGAGCAAGAGATGAACATTTGGCATATGTGGAATCTGGGGCTGGATGAGAGCACTTACAGATGTCTGGAGCTCTCCTGGCCTGAGTCCTGGGGCTCTAATGTTTTGAAGATCCAACAAAGGAGCAAGAGAAGGGCCAAACGGCAAAGGAGAAAGAAACCAAGCATGGGGCATTGCAGGACGCCAAGTTTGAAACAGGAAGGAATGATTGACTGGGTTAAATGCTACTACCAAGAGGTCGAGTAAGGTGAGGAATGAGAACTGACTAAGTACTGGATTTGGCAACACAGAAGCCATTTATAGCCCGATAAAGGTAGTTTATTTATAAAATCTAAGATAAGAACTGCCAAGTCAAAGACGCATTTGTAATTTTAGTAAAGATTGATGCTTTACCCTAGAGATTAAACCAGTTTATATACCTGCCAGTAGCATATCAGACTGTTCCCATATATCCTTGTCAACATGTGGTATTATCCAACTTTATTTTTTTTTTCGTCAGACAGGTAATGTGCCGATGTCGTAACAAGGTTTGTGGGAGGCACATCTCACACACAAGCGTGAACACCCAATCATCACACTTATGAACTCTGAAAGGATCTATCCAACTTTCTGATATTAGCCAATCTGACAGGTGAAATGTGGCATCACCTTCTAGTTTCAATTTGCATTTCCCTTATTACAATAAAGGTACATTTTTCATATATTTAAGAGTCATTTGTATTTCCTTTTCATATCCATTGTCCATTTCTCTATTGGCTTATCCATCTTTTTCTTACTGATTTGGAGAAGCTATTTATGTATCAATTTGCCTGTTGATTGTTTTGACATTATAGTGATTTTGCCATGTAGAAGCTTTCTGTTTCTATGTAATAATTGTATAATTCTTTCTTTTTTGCCAGTCTGATGAGTGTTCTCCCTACTTTACTGAGGTAATGTTATTTATTTGACAAAATTGTATAAATTTAAGGTATACAGTATGATTTAATATATGTATACATTACAAAATGACTATCATATCATTAGTGATAATTAATCACTAAGTATTAACACATCCATCACCTCACATAGTTACCACTTTTTTTGGTGTGTGGTGAGAATATTTAATTTCAAGTATAAAACAGTATTGTAAACTACAATCACCACCTGTATATTAGCTCCCCAGAACTTACTCAACTTATAACCTAAAGTCTGTACTCTTAAATCAACATCTCCCCATTTCCCCACTCTCCAGCCTTTGGTAACCAACCACCACTCTACTCTGTTTCTGAGTTCAACTTTTTAGATTCCACATATAAATGAGATCATACAGTATTTGTCTTTCTCTGTCTGACTTATTTCACTTAGCATGATGCACTCAAGGTTGATCAATGTTGTTGCAAATGGCAGGATTTCTTTTTTTTTATTTTATGGCTGAATAATATGTGTGTGTGTGCACATGCCACATTTTCTTTATCAGTTCAACCATTGAGACACTTTTCTTTATCAGTTCAACCAAAAAACAAGGTTGTTTCCATTTCTTGGCTAGAATAAATAATGCTGCAATGAACATGGGGGTGTAAACAGCTCTTTGAGATACTGATTTCATCTCCTTCAGATACACCCAGAAAAAGGATTGCTGGATCACGGTAGTTCAAATTTCTGAGGCACCTCCATACTGTTCTCCATAATGGCTATGACAATTTACATTCCGTTTGGTGAGTGTTTAATGGTATTTCATTGTGGCTTTATTTTCCATTTCTCTGATTATTAATGAGTGCTTTAAAGTTTTCTGGCCATTTGTGTTTCCTCTTTTATCAAGAGCTTGATCAATCAAGTCTAGGGTCCATTTTTCTATTGTGTTGTCTTCTGATTTATAGTTCTTTATGGATTTTTGTTATATATTGCAAATATTTTCTTGAGGACTTGTCTTCTCATTCATTGTTTGGTATCTTTTGATGAACATGTTATTAATTTTGCTGAAGACAAAATTTTTTCCTATAGTTAGTGTTTTCTGTGTCTTGTGTAAGAACTCCTCCTCTATCTCATAAAGCTCTTCTATACCAGGGGTCAGCAAACTTTTTCTGTAACGGGTCAGGTAGTACATATTTTCAGCTTTGTGTACTTTACACTGACTGCAACTATTCTACTCTGCACTGCAGCACAGAAGCATCATAGACAATGCAGTATGTAAACCAATGAATATGGGTGTGTTTCAATAAAACGTTACTTACAGAAATGGGTCATTGTTTGCCAATCTGTCTACTATCTTTTGATGCTATTTAAATTGGTACTTTCAATATTTCAGTTTCTGTTAATTGCTAGTATACAGAAATACAACTGATTTCTATATATTGACTTTATATCTGGTGCCTATACTAAATTCACTTAATAGTTCTAGTAGCTTTTTGTTAGATTCCTTAAGATTTTCTACATAGATGATCAAGTCATCTGCAAAAAAAGAAGTTTTACTTCTTCCTCTCTAATTTATATATCTTTAATTTCTTTTTCTTGTCTTAATGCAATTAATAGGACTTTAAGAACAATGTTGAACAGAAGTGGTGAGAACAGACATCGCTGTCTTGTTCCCAATCTTAGGTATTTATTCTTTCAATATTAAGTATGATCTTGGCTATTTTGAATAAATATCCTTCACCATGTTTAGGAAGTTCCTCCTAGTTTGCTATTCCTAGTTTGCTGAGGCTTTTATAATAAATGGATGTTAGGTTTTGTCAAATGCTTCTTCTGAATCTATTAACAGGATATCATTTTTCTTTTTTTAGTCTGCTAATGTGATAAATTACATTGATTGATTTTCAAATGGTAAATCAGCCTGGCATTTCTGGAATAAACCCAGTTAATGAGTTATGATGTATATTATTCTTTTCGTATATCGCTGGATTCAAGTT
>NW_017731681.1:1163970-1171808 GCF_001890085.2 Hipposideros armiger | reverse complement strand
CAATAAAAGATGGTGTTTTTTTAATGTTTTGTTTACTCTTAGCCCTTTGTAATTCCATGTATTTTTTTGAATGAGTCTTATTACAAAAACTAAAACACAAAACAAAAATCCTGCTGGGATTTTGATTAGTAATGCAAAACTAACATTAAACTTCGGGAGAACTATAATGTCTTCTAATCCATTAACAAGGTGTGGCTGTTCACTTACATAGGTCCTTCAAATGTTTTCTTTTATGACTTGAATTAGATAGCATAATTAGAAGGTCCTGTTCCAGTTCAAGATTGTAATGAAATTACCTCATGTTTTCTTCTAACAATTGATGGTTTTGTTTTTCAAATATTTATACTTCCTATCTACAATGAAAATTATCCTGGTATAAACAAGAATCCAACTTAATTTTTTTCTAGATGATCTGCCAGTTGTTCCTATATGCACTGACGTCTATTTCTGGACTATCTATTCTGTTCTATTGATTCATTTGCCTACTTGTGACCCAGTTTACTAGCATTCTAAGCACCACAGCTTTGCAAAGTGGTTTAATTGGACTAGATATCCCCACTCCTACCCATCATCCTTCTTTTTCAGAAGCTTACTGACTATTCTTCCATGTTTGCTTATCCATTTGAACTTTAGAGCTTGCTTGAGTAGTTCAAAGAAAACAACTTTTAATTTCTACAAGGATCAAGTTAAATTTATAGATTAATTTAGCAAGAGTTGACATTTTATGATGTTGAACCTTATAACCTAAGAATATGCCACATTTTTTCCATTTATTTAAGTCCTCTCAGTAATTTTTTTTTAGTTTTTTTGCACAGGTCTTGCCCATTTCTTCAGTTTATTCTTTTGTACTATAACTCTATTCTATTGCTTATTATTTCAAAGAAAGCACACCAAATTTTTGTAGGCTACTACTAAAACAATATTCATTTCATACATAAGTATAATCAAGTGATTAAGAAGAAATTAATTCTAAAAGTAAAAAATGAATGTTAACCTTCCACTGACATACTGTAAACCATGATGGGATACAGCATGTGTAGCTGCCCAGCTCGAACCACAAGCAGATGCACAGGAAAACCGTGCCTTATGCTGGGGGGCCAGAGGAGCCGTAAGCAGGGGACAGGCAAGTCACAAACAACTGCTCTTTTGCAATTCTGACTACGTATGTGCAAATTCCAGCTTGTAATTCCAACAAAAATGAGGGGGGGGGGTGGAAAGGGCCAAACATATACGGGCATCGGGAATAAACCACATTAACAGTAGAGGAGAAAATTAAGATGGAAAGATAATTTTTATAGGGAAAATACTTTTACGTTATTTCAAGTACTATATTTCACAAATTTTTGTGTTCCTAACTGAATTTAACTGTCAAACTGGTTTATTCTACTACAAATTACACTTTTACTCTATTTAGGAAGATGGAGAGTATCCCTAGAAATCACAGAAAAAACTAGGTAGCAACTTCATTAAGTAAGATTGAGAATTATTGGCTAAGAGTTCTTTACTTGAAGTTAATCCATTGCTCTAGGACTCAGAATGAACACAGTAAATGTGGAGGAAGGTGGTTCGTTATAAACCAAGATGTTTACTTATTCCAACTCAAAATTAATATAAATAAATCTTATAAAATCACGTATCATAGGAGTCATAAGAAACTGACAACACTAGTTGTCTATAAGGCAGAAAACAGGGTGACTAGGGTAACAAGTATGGGAGGGAGAATTGTGACTATATCCCACCGGTGTCTTTTGAATTTTGAACCATGTAAATGTATTATGTAATCAAAAATACATTTAATTTTAAGAGACCATTGAACATAAAATAAACAAATGCAAAACAATTCTGAATCTTCTACAAACCACATTTAAAGACATTGTTACTACACCAAATTCCCAATATATGAGAATTTGCTCTATAAATGCATCTTAAAATGTAATATCAGGAAGTCTATTTCTAGACTACTTATATGTGTTCTTTTATCAGTCACTAAAAAAAGCCATTAGTTTTACCACATTTTCCACTTTCTTTTTAGCTACCCCTTAAAGAGCTAGATTTTGTGGACAACTGCCCATTCTTGGAACATCTCTTCCACTGATAGTTTTTAACTTTTACCTGATCTGTTTCACATATTTTTAATATAAGATCTCACGAATACTTTCCTTAAATAAAATAAAAATTATGAATTATTCTTGACATTCCTTCTTCTTTCTGAACCATTAAGAGGGCAAAACAAAATTTGGCCACATTTTTGCAGTGCCTCTAAAACTTTTATTTTAACAATTTGATACTAAATTTGTCTTTCAATTATATTTCAAAGCATTTGGAGAATGAAATAACCTCACAACACCCACCCAATGNTACTATGGAGGCACTATTTGTGCTCTAAGGGAAAACCAACCCCCATTTGTGCACAAGTCTCTCTGTCCTACTTATAGACATTGCTCCAACCATTCTCCCTCTCTCTCTTCTGCATAATAACATTCTACCTATTTACCAGGTCAGATAATTTCCATTAACATAAAACATACCATAATTTCTCTGAAAAAAAAATTAAACAAAAACCTCTCTTGACTCCACGTCTCCCTCTATCTACGGCCTCCCTTTATAGTAAAATTATTCTATAAAATTGTCTATTATTCCTGATTTATAGTCTTCTTTTCCCACTCTTTCTTGAACACACCTCAGACAGAATTTCATCCCCTTATTAAGGTCACCAATTACCTTCCTGATGCTAAATTCAGTGGTAAATTCTCAGTCTTCATCTTACTTGGCCAACCAGTCCTTGTCATGGTGACATTCACTCTGCCTTGAATCTATCTTTCCTTGGATTCTAGAACACATACTCTTCTGGTTTCTTGCTCCCTTGCCTGCTACTGTCTACTTATCTCCCCAGCCTGTAAATCATAGAATGCTGCAGGACTTAGTCCTCAGGTTGTCTTATCTTCTGTATTTAACTCACTCTGTTTGATTTTGTCCACACTTGTGGCTTAAAATACTGCTGACAGGCTGCCAACTTTCAATTTATATCTCCAGCCCATACCTCTCCCCTGCATGCCCATTTCTGTACACAGCTGGTCTTCTCCCCATCCCAAACTTGCTCCTTCGGTAGTCTTCTTCATCTCAGAAAATAGCAGCTCCACCCTTCCAGTTACTAGAGTCAAAAACCTTAGGGCCTTCCTTGACCTGACTCCCATCTCACACCCAACCAATCAACAAAACCCCANTATTTCCACAGGAATCATTTGACATTCCACCAGCAATATACAAGGTATCCAATTTCTCCACATCCTCACTAACACTTGTTATTTTCCACTTTTTTATTACAGCTATCCTATTGGGTGTGAAGTATTAAAACTAGTTTTTAAGAATGTCCTAATAATTACCTAACTTCTGAAGGAAGGCAGAATGCCTCATCAGTAAGAATGGGAAATAACTCCAATTTCTTCCTCCTCTTTCCTTTACCATCACCTCTCAGAAAACTCAAATACCTAGACTTTTTATTCCAGAAAGTTAAGTAAAATGTATTGGATATCATGAGAATGAGAAGGCAAGCCACAGACTGGGAGAAAACATTTGCAAAATAAGTATCTGGGAGTTCTGGGCAGAGTAGGTAAACACTGTGCTCGCCGCCCTCCATGACCACATCAAAATTGCAACTACATGATAGACCCATCATCCTTGAGAACCACCTGAAGAAAGCAGAAGTCACATCAAGACAATGTCAAAGATAAATGGAAAATGTTTATTTTTTTAATTAAAAAAAAAAGACATAGCTCCTAAAGGACTTAAAAAGAACTCTTAAAACTCACAATAAAATGAGTACCTGATTTAAAAAATGGGTAAAAGACCTGAACAGACACCATACCGAAGTAGATAAACAGATAGCAAATAAGCATATGACAAGATACTCAACCTCAAGGTCATCAGGGAATTGCAAATTAAAACAGCAACGAGATACAAGTGCACACCCATCAGAGAGGCCAAAATCCCGAACACTGACAACACCAAATGCTGAGGAGGATGTGGAGCAGCAAGGAACTCTGATTGTTGGTGGGAATGCAAAACCGTACAGCCACTTTGGAAGACAGGCGGTTTCTTACAAAACTATGCGTACTCTTACCATACAATCCAGCAATCATGCTCCTTTGCATTTACCCAAAGGAGTTGAAAACTATGTCCACACAAAACCTGCACATGAAGGTTTAACAGTTTTCTTCATAACTGCCAAAATTAGAAGCGACCAAGGTGTCCTTCAATAGGTGAATGGATAGATAAACCATGGTACATCCAGACAGTGGACTATTACTCAGCGCTAAAAAGAAATGAGCTATCAATCCATGAAAAGATATTAATACATATTACTTAAATACATATTACTAAGTGAAAGAAGCCAATCTGAAAAGGCTACATACTGTATGATTCCAACTATGTGACATTCTGGAAAAGGCAAAACTACAGAGACAATAAAAAGATCAGTGGTTGCCAGGGGTGATGAGGGGAGGGGAGGGGTGAATAGGCAGAGCTCAGTGGATTTTCAGGGCAGTGAAACTATTCTGGATGATATTATAGTGGTGGATACATATCATTTACACATTTGTCAAAATTCACAGAATGTACACCACCAGGAGTGAACCCTAATGTAACTATGGACTCTGGGTGATGAAGACATGTCTGTAGGTTGATCAGCTGTAACACACGTACCTCTCTGGTGGGGAAGTTGACAGTGTGGGGGGAGAGGGGATATGGGCACTCTCTGTATCTTCTACTCAATTTTGCTGTGAACCTAAAGCTGCCCAATGAAACAAAGTGTATTTTTAAAAATATAAAAATATTTTTATATAAAAATATAAAAATAAAAAAATTAAAAATATTATATATCCAGTACTTTAAAATATTTTTTAAAGTACTGGATATATCTTAAAAGGCTATTGCTGGATTACTTTAAAGGATTAAAGGCTCCATCTAAGCTCAGAGAATTATCAGTTAACAGTTATAACTAATATTTCTACAGCAATTTAGAATGTCCCAAGTGCTATGTATGTAAATATACCTAACTTAATCCTCACAATAACTCTAGAAATTAGATGATGTTAGTGGACGTATTTCTATCTTACACTTGAAGAAACTGTGGTTTAGAGGTAACTCAGCCCTGAACTGCAGACCTGACTCTTAACACCATGTTCTTTCCACCACACCCGACTTCATCTGACTGCTGTAGCACTATCCACTATTAGCTAACTCTCAAAGTGAGGGTGCTGGGAGTCTGCACCGGATAAAGGGCAAATTATACTTGTTGTATCTTCAGTTCTACAGCACATGGTTTAAATCTGCAAAATGTGCTCAGTATATACAGTAATAATCACAATGCTCAAACAAGAAAGAGTATCATCTTCCGCTGTGCTTTTCTGGGTAACCCAAAGCTGACAGATGTTTATAGCTAGTTTATGAATTCAGAGGCTGCATTGCATGCTAGCAGCCATACCAAGGTTCATTCAGTTCTAAGCCAGCAGAGCCTGGAAGTCCGCCAGACCCACATACCTCCAAAAGGATAAAGGGTTATGTGGCTCCCGTTGCAAGTTAACAAGTTACTGGCATTTCCTCTCTTCCACTAGAGGATGGGCGCTATACAAAATAAATTAGCTGAAGTGGCAAATAATCAAAGGGAAATAAAAACACAAAGGGCAGACTTAACTCCTCATCTACCCACAGTTGAAAAATAACTGAATTTTTATCCCAGCCCATTAAGAGGAGTGAGGCAGGCTTGTCATTTAAGGGTAAAAAACATACTCAGCAGTTGTGGGGGATTAGAGTCTTGGCAGTGGGAAAAGAGGACCCAAAATAGACGTATTAAACATGGCTAGGTGAGGATTCTGATCAGCACGTATTTTTAGTAATTGCCCATTTATAACTTTCATATGTCCAGTTCAAAATGAGTCTAGATATCAATCTTTTGAAATGCTGGAAAAATTATTCCTACCTCCACCATCATTGTCACAATGGAAATAATCGCGCATTCGAAGCCCAGCACTGATTCTGCCACTGCCATATAACCCGTAAATCCACCATGACAGTTAGTTTTCACTTCCACTATTCACCTTCACTCACCCTTTACCCTTGCCTCCATAAAAGGAACTTTATGCCGCATGTTTGATTTGTGGGCGGGCGTAATGGTGGGGCAGCCAAAGGAAAGCAGGAAGGAAAGAGGAGAAATGCAGCCGACTCCTGGTGGTCTCCCAATATCTGTTCTCAGATTCATCCTTGGGAAGCTAAACATGGAAGCTACTTGCTAACTAACCAGATAGAGTCAACCTCTCAAGTAAGACTAAATTTGACCGACTACACCTTGTTTCAGGTCACAAATTTCTCTGCTGGTATTTTCTATTGCTGACAAATTACTGTATCACAAAGCCTGCATTTACCTACTTATGTTGGACATTAAGGATTGAGAAACATGTTTTAGATGATTGTAAAAAGTCAGAAAACAAGACTAGCATAGGAGATAGTAGCAGTTCTTAAGTTGCCCTTCTTGTCAATCATTGCAAATATAACTGAATTTAGATGAACTTACTAAGGTTTTGATCTCATCTAGAAGCTCAACCCCTTTGTTCTCTAGCACTGAAAAAAAAACACCTGCATCATTTTCAATATTTCCAACAGCAGTTCAACTTGTTTCTCTTTGTAGAAACTTAAGAAAAAAAAGGATTTGTATTTTAAAATTCTTATATTTTTACTAATAACAATTTCTTAACAAACTGCTAATGACAGTTTCTAAAAGTTTCTAAATCTAAACAACAGAAAATCGATACATAAACGCTATCCATTCTTTGAAGCTCAATACAAATGATTATTGTGTCACAACCTATAATGGACCATTAGTTGAATACAGAAGGAACACTTAGTGCAGAAATAAAAGCTTACAAGGAACATAAATATAATTCCAAAAATTTCTTGCAAAATGATTTCTACCACATCTGCAAGTTGCATGTATATAACATGTGTCCCCACACTTCAAAAGCTAATGGCAAAACAAAAATATAATGATGAATGTCTCCATCTTGATTTTTCATTAGTGGGAATTAAAGGTTACACATACCTTCAATGTTATTTATTGAAAGATACTTGCAAAAAAGCATCCTGAAATCTCATCTTTCATCATTTTGAAACAAAATTATTTTTAAAATATGAAATAAACCAGTTTTCTAATCCAAAAGTAAAAAATTCCAAACATCATATCTTGTAAGCAACTTGTGTCTGCTTTGTAAACCATAACGCATAGTTACATTTCAATGTGCATTTTAATATGCATTAGGTACCAATTTATTTGACAAAGCACTATTTCCTGTAAATGTATACGTGTCAGACTCTTGTCTAAAACTAGAGCTACACTGGTGAGGAAAACAAAGGAGGCTGCTCTCGTGGAGTGTGTTAAGGAGCAGGGTCATGTGACAGGTAAATAAGGTAATATCAGACAGTAATAAGTGCTAGAAAGAAAATGAAAGAGCATTATGTGACAGTGTGTGACTTGGAGAGCTGTATCAGAGAGCCAGGAAAGGCCTTTGAGAAAAACTAAGAGATTGATCTAAAGTGATTCATCTTTTACTTAAAATCATTTATTTATCACATGCTCCCTCAGAATGGTGATTAATGCTGGCCATGAGCTGGACAGGTGCCCAGAGGGTCTTCTCAGGAACCTTGCACAGTATTAAGCTGCTGGCTGGTAAAGACTCCAAGGACGGCAGACTCTATCTTGACTTCCTCCTGGAATGACTAATACAGACACCTGTGCTAAATAATCTTGGAGACAAGTCTGAGATTACCTACAGACAGTTTACTATGAG
>NW_017731681.1:1156875-1160895 GCF_001890085.2 Hipposideros armiger | reverse complement strand
CGCCACTCGGCCGGCCCAGGACTGAAGTTTTATAAAACCTTCTGAAAACTTGATCATTCTTTACCTGCAGGAAAGGCTGTTTCAATTTCAGACAGATGGAGCCTGTCTGTGAGGAAAGACTTGATAGCCTATTACAGCGTTTATTTGCTGATTGTCACCAGTCTCAGATGTTTGCCCTTGTTCTTAACTAATTCCCTCTGCTATCATTAGTGCCATTCTGCTGTTTATTGGAGGTTGAGCAAGCTGGTCATATATACCGAGCCACTTATTAAGTAATCCACCTTCCGTTTTTCTCTTTCAGAGGTGTGGCACTTTATCTGGTAGTTACTATGAGAAGATTTTAAATGGTAGCCTGTAGTGCCAATTAATAGTATGTATGGCTCCTACGTGGCACTGACCAAATGCTTAATAAGCCATTCAGTGTGTCTGTGCCGCCTCAAGGATCAGGGCCCTTGAGAAGACTGTTCATGTCTATGGTTCCACAGAGCTTCATGTGTCATATTCATTGTACAATTTGCCTGTCAACCTCTTAAATGTACATAGAATTTTTTTTTTAATCAGTCTTCTACTTCTTTATCTGTCAGCGTATTGCCTACAGATAGAATTAGGTGACAGTTTCCAATTTTGTACTCCCAGGGAAAAGCTTTGACTGTACATGATTTTCCTGGTAAAGTCTGAGCTATAGCCCCAGCCATCTTCAGGATTACTGTCAGTCCACAGCTCAGTGCTAATTCTGCAGAATGGGCAGTGATCTTCCTGTGCACAACCAAGGCAATTATTATCAAGAAGCTCTTGGATCCTCTCTCCAGGATGCAAAAGAAACAAGTAAAGGGCATTAAAACTCAACCTACATAAGTTTAAGAGCTTTAACATGCAGTGAAACAACTGCAACACTCAGCTACTCAGCCTGATCACCAGAAGGGGTGGGCAGCTCTTTCCAAGCACAATCACTGTCCTACTAATAAGAGGTGACCCACCAAGAAGAGTTCCATAAATCCTGGACTTAGCCACACAGCAACAAACTCTCTCCACATAAAGAGTTGAGAAAAGGGNGAGGTTTATCTATTTCTTCTTGAGTGAGCATTGATAGTTCTTAGCTTTCAAGAAACTCGTCCATTTCAAGTATCAATTTAATTGTTTTAAAACTGTTAACAATATTCCCTTATTACCCTTTTAATATTTGTGAAATCTGAACTGATTCTTTCTGTGGAATACTGCACTTTCATTCCTGATATGGCTAATTTCATGCCTGAGGCAGGAAATGTACAAGGTAAATCTGAAACACTTTGTTATACCAGATGTTGAGGAAGCTATCAAAAGCCTCTAGGGTTATACTCAAGAGTCAATTTGAATAGGCTCCTACTGGTCAAAAAATAGGCCAATAAAAAAAAACCCACAATGGACTGAAACATCAAGTAAATGATTGCTATTTTTCCCTCAATTTTCCATTATACTCAAATTAATCCGTTGGTTCACTGGCATCCTTCACTGGTTACCAGTTTTGTTTTGTTTTAAATTATCAATATGAACTAATGGATTGAAACATACTTCATGTACATTAACTCATAATTTAGGGAATGGTAAATTGAGGGGAAAATATCATTTATCTTATCTTTCCCATATGACTTTTAAAAAAAAATTTTTATTGGGTGACAGTGTGTTTTTTTTCCCCAGGACCCTTCAGCTCCAAGTCAAGTTGTTGTCCTTCAGTCTTAGTTGTGGAGGGAGCAGCTCAGTTCCAAGTCGAGTTGCCATTTTCAATCTAGATGCGGGGGACATAGCCCACCATCCCATGCAGGAATCGAACCGGCACCTTGTTAAGAGCACGCGCTCTAACCAACTGAGCCATCCAGCCGCCCCCATATGAACTTTTTAAGGTATGATTATGATATTGTGTTTTTGTAGAGTGTGTTCTCTTTTAGAAGTACTTACTGAAATTTTATGGATGAGATCATTATATGATGTCTAAGATATGATCCAAGACAATACAGGAGTGGGTAGAGGGGTTAGGGATATACACAAAACTGACCATGTGTTGGCAACAGCAGAAGCTGAGTGAGGGTATAGTGGGGTTCATTACATTATTCAGCCTACTTTTGTACAGGTTTGAAATNTTAAGTATTACTCAAAGTCCAAACATATTGTTTAGAATATTTCTGACAACTTGCACCTGCCCTAATGGATAAATTTGGTTTTGCTGCCTTCTTGGCGCCATTCCACAAGATGTCTTCAGGAAGTTCTTTGAACCTAAACATAAGTGTATCCTTTGCTCCAAAGAAGAGTTAGGAGAGCACAGTTCAAATTCAGCTTAGCTCTCTAGCCCTAGTGTGAGAAGCCATGTTGTTCTGTAATAAGGAAAAAGGAAGTTGAGGGGGAGATAAGATGGCGAAACCGGTTGCCTTCTTTCTTCCTGTGCTTGGTCTTCACACTGTATCACCACCAACCATGCTAGGTTCAAGTCGGAAACCTAGGAGTCACCTGAGCCACCTTCTCCCTCTTCTTCACCCCTTGTATCCAACCTGTTACCAAGCCCAGGGATCTCTACATCTCTGAAATCTGGCCACTTCTCTCTGCCCCACTGCCACTAGCCTAATGCAAGGTACTACGTGACAGGACTACTATAATAAACTGCCTACGTGGTCTGCCAGTATATGTGCTCTCCCCCCTGCAATCTACTATCTAGTCTGCAGCCCAAATTATCCTTCAAAGCAAAACTCTGGTGCAATTTCCCACCCACCCCTGCTTTTATTAAAACCCTTCAAATGCCTCCCATTACTTTTAAAACCACAACTATAATCATATGGGTGAAAATACAGATGAAATAAGATTGGCCAAGGACTGATTGAAGCTGGATGGTGAGTACACTGAGCTTATTATACTAGTCTCTCTTCTGTGTATTCAACAATAAAATGTTAAAAATAAAGCATATAAGCCAAAAAAAACAAAGAAACACAGACCCAATGTCAGAGGCCATGGCTGACAAGGACCTCTACAGTCTGGCCCCACTGACCTCACTTCATGCTGGTGCTCTGCACCTCTAATCCCACTGGCCTAATTTCAGTTCTTCAAATGCACTACACTCCCTCTTGCTCCAGTGTTTGCACATGTTGTTCCCTCCATCTGGAATGCCTTTCCCAAGGTCTAGTAACTCCTACTCATCCTTCAGAAATCAGGGCAGCCTTCCCTAAGACACCCCTGCCCACCATGTCATCAAGGTCTTTTGTCAAATGCATTTGCTGGCCGATATTCTTTTCCTAGATAATGTCACCACAGTTTGTGATCAAACATTTCGGAGTGCCAGATTAACTGTAAACTTTGTGAGAGAGAGAGTCCATCCTTTTGCTTATCAGTGAACACAAGCATCCAGCATAGGACCTGGCAGAGAACCAGCTCTTTAAAAGTAGTTGTTGAATGATCTATTACCATCTAAGACTATCAAGACACCTGCTTTCAAATTTCAAAACACGTTCTAAATTTTATAAAATTAATTTGCTATTTTGGTCTGAGTTTCACTCAAGTTGCTACAGAGAAATGTTCATCTTTATTCCCTTTGAAGAGCCTTTCCTTTGAGATACTGGAGTCCTCAACATTCCTGTGACGGAAGTATCATCATTACCAACCAAAAATAACCACACAAATCCACACCCTGGTCTCTTGTCACTCTTCTTTATAGTTGCGTCTCTTCCTCCCTCCCCCAAATCAACATCAAAGGACTGGAAGACTCTGGGGGATGAATTCCCTCTCAGACCCCAGGAACTTCCCTTCAGCTCCTGCTCCAGATGGCTGGCCGGCTGATTTCTATTAGAGATGCTCCCGCAGAGCCCCAGGACTCGACTCCATTCTGCTTCCTTTGTAATCACCACTAACATTCCTGCTGCAATATATGCCAGGCATCATCACAGAGCCATTTAATTTGTATCAGGTAGTAAACTGACATTATATGGGCTTATCTTTGTATTTTATCAAAACTTCTAGGTGATAGGCAGAAAGCAGAAAAGACTAGAAATTAAATCTGATTTT
>NW_017731681.1:1147848-1148930 GCF_001890085.2 Hipposideros armiger | reverse complement strand
ACCTCGAGGGCATTATGCTAAGTGAAATGAGTCAAATAGAGAAAGACAAATACTGTATGATTCACTTATATGTGGAATCCAAAAATCAATGAACTCATAGAAAAAGAACATATTGGTGGTTGCCAGAAGTAGGGGTAGAGATGGGGTGGGAGGTGGGGAGAGAACATGGTCAAAAGACACAAACTTCCAGTTAAAAGATAAATACTGGGGTTGTAATGTACAGCATGATGACTATAGTTTAACAATACTGTATTGTATATTTGAAAGTTACTAAAGAAAATAAATCTTAAAAGTTTTCATCACAAGAAAAAAAATTTGCAATTAAGTTACTGTGGAGAAACCAGGCAGACACCATCTTAACCAAGCAATCAAGGTTAATTAACATCAACAGCAACAAGATACAGTAATACCTTGGTTTGCGAGTAAAATTCGTTCCAGAAACAAACTACTCATATTGCAAGACATTGCATGTTTACCATGTTAAAATGTACTTGGTTTGCAAGCATAATTCGTTCCAGAAACAAACTACTCATATTGCAAGACATCGCTTATTTACCACGTTAAAACGTACTTGGCTTGCAAGCATAATTCGTTCCGGAAACAAACTACTTGTATTGCAAGACATCGCTCGTTTGCCAAGTTAAAATGTATTAGAAATGTTTGCTCGTCTTGTGGAACACTCGCAACCCAACTTACTCGCAATCCAAGGTTTTACTGTATATTGTACCCTCTGATATGATCACTGACCAGGGCACAACACTACTGTGATATTACTGCTAAAAATGCATGACTTCAATCTAATCATGAGAAAACATCAGACCCAAATTACGGAACAGTCTACAAAATAATTCACCACATATCTGTGTGAGGCTAATTTTTTTTTTTTAAGATTTTACTGGGGAAATGGGGGACAGTAAGAGTATTGGGGAATCAGGAAAGAGGACCAGTCAAATTGTTCTTCAGTCTTCGTTGTGGAGGGCGCCAGTCGCCATCTGGCTTCCCGTAGGCAGCTCATGGCCTCTAAGCTCAAGGTGCCAAGTTCAATCTGAGTTGTGTGTGTCCTCCTGTTGTAGTCGGGCCTT
>NW_017731681.1:1143182-1145266 GCF_001890085.2 Hipposideros armiger | reverse complement strand
CACCTAGAACTACAGCTGCCCACGTGTCACTCAGCCACAATCTCTGCTGGTTTTCACAAGAAGTTATGGAGACTTCTCTCCCCGGCACTGAAACCCTGGACTGGGGAGCCTTGTGTGGGGCTGGGACCACTGGCTCCTCCAGGGGAACCTCAGCAGCCGAGACATCCCTCCCGATTTGTAATGGTCACACATGGGTGTGGGACCAGCCTGTTCCATGTCTCCACCCCTCCTACCAGTCTCAAGGTAGCTTCTTCTGTATCTCACACTTGCTTCTTAATGGGGGAAGAGGTTGGCAAATGGAGGCTTGTAATTCTTTAAGATAGTTGGCTGTCATGTTTTTTAAAATGTGTACTTTGTGAGGCTAGAGAAAAATAAACCAGTAACTACTGGAGTCACAAACACTATCTTCTTTTGTGATTTAACAATGTCATTTACAACAGCAAATAAATTCTTTCATCCATTCAATGGGCACATGGCCATAAAAAATGTGTATGCCAAGTTAAGATTAGGAAAAAATGTTTATTATACATGGAAAAGCATAAAATTGTATATAAACCAATCACATGCTGTAAAAACTAAAATCCATGATTAAAGAAAAGCACTTCCTCCATATGTTTTGAAGGAACTTATTTGACAGATGAATGCTATTTAATCCTCACAATTATGGACCTACTATGTATAAAGCATCATGTAGGTACCATGGAGGATAAACTTTGAGACACATTAGAACTCTGGTAACGTAATCTAGTGGGCTCAAAAGAGGGGGTGTTTTCCAAATTTGCTATAGTGTGAAGTATCTTTTTTTTTTTTTTAAGATTTTATTGGGGAATTGGGGAAGGAGAACAGCGTTGGGGAATCAGGGAAGGGGAACAGACAACCTGCTGTCCTTTTGTTCTTCAGTCTAGTTGTGGAGGACGTCACTTCACTGGCCCCTGTTGGTATTATCATTGTGNGGAACAGACAACCTGCTGTCCTTTTGTTCTTCAGTCTAGTTGTGGAGGACGTCACTTCACTGGCCCCTGTTGGTATTATCATTGTGCTCTTCCCAGATAAGGTAGTTGCTCGCTGGCCATTGGACGGCCGCTCATGGCAGCTCATGGCTGCTCAGGAAAGCGCATGCCTGCTGCCAGCCAGCCCCACTGCAGCCTAAGCTGTCGCCGGCGACTCGCAGCAGCCCAGCTCCAGGTCAAGCTCTTGTTCACCATCTTAGCTGTAGAGGGTGCAGTATCACTGGCCCTCATATGTGGGATCCGAACCAGGGCCCTGCTGCTCAGAGCTGGTGTTCCAAGCCAACTCCTAACCAACACGCCACTTGGTTGGCCCTGAAATACTTTTACAATCGAAGAAAGACTAATAGAACTGCCTTCAAAAATACTTGATTTGGGCATTCAAAATTTGCCCAAAATATCCATCTTTCTTATAAATTCAGCTTCTTCCCACAACACATGCATACTGGCTCCAAGATGTGTGATCAGCTGTAGCTAATGGTTACAACAGATGCTGAAGTTGGTATAGATTATGCTTCTATAATTGTATCACAGCCTCTCATTCCACCTGCTTTATTTTGATGGGTTTTAATGCTGATGCTGGGAGTCAGTTTTAGAAATATATTTATATTCAAGTTGCTTCCATTCTACTTAATTATCTCCTTTTGTGGATCTGAAGAAATTCATGTTCTTTCTGCCTTTGTCATTATTACCAGAAACATCACAGTAGACAGATTTGAACACTCTTTGGGTTTCAGTTCCCTTATCTCACTGAGGTGGCTGAATAGATCATGTCTAAGGTTACTTCCAGGTTTACAAATTTAAAGATTCTATAACCTCAGGTCTTACCTCCTTCTACAGAGAGAGCCCTTTCAAAGCAAACTCACACAGCTCCATTTCTTGCATCAAACCCTTTCTTTCCTAGTTCCTATATTTCTGGATCGCATGCCAAGCTGAAGTTTATCTTTGTACACCTGTGTTAAGCTGTGATGATCAGGACCTGACTTTTTTTTTTTTTAAGATTTTTATTGGGGAATTGGGGGATGGGAACAGTGCTGGGGAATTGGGGGAAGAGGAACAGACAAGTTGCTGTCCTTT
>NW_017731681.1:1140077-1143077 GCF_001890085.2 Hipposideros armiger | reverse complement strand
CTGGACGGCCGCTCCCGGCGGCTGCTGGCCACTCACGCTGGCTGCTGGCTACACACGGTAGCCCATGGCAACCCACTGCAGCACGGGCTGCAGCCTATGTAGTCGCTGGCAACTCACGACAGCCCAGCTCCAGGTCGAGCTGTTGTTCACCATCTTAGCTGTAGAGGGCGCAGCGTCGCTGGCCCATGTGGGATCCGAACCAGGGCCCTGCTGCTCAGAGCTCGCGCTCCCAAGCCAACTCTTAACCAACGCGCCACTCGGCCGGCCCTGGAACCGTTTTCTAAAGTCGTCATAATTCCATTGCTCCATTCTATCTTCATTATATTTGATTGTGCTAGGTCTGACACTACCACCCACCATTCCTTTCTGAAATGTTCTTCTCCCTCAAGTTGTGTGAGACTGCCTCCTCTCTGACCATTATGGTGCCTGAAGCTCAGGCCCTGCCCTCAGCTTTTCTTTGTGCATTTTCTCTTGTGCTGACTTTCCAGTCTCTCCGTCTAGGTCCCTGACACTCAACTCTCTACGTCTAGTCCTGACTTCTCACTTCACCTCTAGTCCCACATCTCCAAATGTCATCAGTTCATTTGTTCAAATTCGACAAGACAAAAACCAAAGTCCCATCTTCTCTCCAAAACCAACCTCTCTTCTAAACTTCCATTTTTTCTGTCACCCACAATCAAAATTTAAATGTCATCTTTAACTGCAACCTCCTTCATCTTTAACATACCATCTGTCACCCAATCTGTCCACTCCTTTGATTGTAACACCTCTTAATTTGCTTCTTTACTCCATTTGCCTGTTGCCATGGTTCTCAATTCTAGAATAAAGTAGCCTTCTCCCAATCATTCCTTCTGGTGAAAAATCCATCAAGTTTATCCTGCATTCCACTCTCAAACACGCCTTTTCACAAACTTTTGAAGGACAGTCATTGATCCCCACGATGGGGTCAAACCCAAATTCCTCATCCTCTGAAAGTGAGGCTCTCTACCTTCAGCTCCCCCTTTCTCCCACCTCCCCGTCTCCTGCCCTGCCACACCAGGCTCATGTGCTCAGAGTCGCTGGCATGCAACAAGCTCATTCCCGCCCTCAATGATGGGTCCCCTTCTCTCAACATACCCTTTCCCTCCTTCCTAACTATCTAAATCCTACCCATTTCTTATAGCCCAAGATTGAGTACTTTAGTATTTTGCCTCCAACATGAATACCTCTAAAGCACAGCCTCTCTACATTTTTCTAATTGTTCCACATACTTTAAATCCTGACTCTTCAATTTTTCTACATGACCCCACACAAGACATATAGTAGCCACTTGTTCAATTGTACTAAAATGGCTAAAGGAAATTTAATTCAGCATTTTAGAAAGTCATTCTTCGTGGAAGCAGAGAACATATCCACATTTTAAAAATCATCACTGCACCTAGAATAGTGCTTTGTATAAAGTAAGGCCTTTATAAATTCTTGTTAACCAAAATAGAATTTAGAGACTACAAGATGTGTGTTTTAAGAAGCTTACTACAATTTTCATAAACTGGTATTTTTAAAATTAATTTTTTATCTGCTCCTCAACACCAACAAGGTTTAAAATATTAAAAATTCACACATTCTCGAATATTATTTAGTGTAATTCTAAAAAGAGAAACTATAAGCATCAAGAATGGAGAGGGTTTGGGCCAGCCGAGTGGCTCAGTTGGTTAAGAGCTCGCTCAAGAGTTTGAGCTCTGAGCAATAGCGGTTCAATGCCCGGCCCGAGCTGAGCTGAGCTGCTGCTAAGCTGACAATAGGTAGCAGGATGGCTCAGCTAAAAAATAAATAAATAAATAAATAAATAAATAAGAATGGAGAGGGTTTGACGATGCTGATAAGCATTTCATTAAAAGATCAGAGTTCAGGCTAGTGTTAGTTACATTCGCTCTGATCTGGATTATTTTTGGCTATTTAAAATCAATATTACAAACTTTAACATGAAGAAATTTTTAACACACACACACACACACACACACACACACACACACACGTGTTAAAGCCTGCTCCATAAATAGAAAAAAAGCTCTCCCACAAAATAAATCAATCAATCTGACTCAACATACATACATTTCTTCTGGCACAGTGGATTAATGAGGAAGTTACCTATAAAATTACCCAGAGGGTGTATTAGACAGGGTTCTTGGGTTACAAGCAACAGACGCCAAGTCTGGCCACCTGTAGGCAAAAGGAATGCACTGGGGGAAATAGCAAAGGCTTAGAAAACTGGAGTGGAGGCTTAGAAAACTTGGAAGGTGGGCCCATACCATGGGCACTCCAGGCCCAGTAGCAAAAACCATAGCCTGCTACAGCAGAGCCACCGCCCCCCACCCCACCAACTAGTGGAGCCTGAATCCTACAGCCACATGGGCACACTAGAGAAGGGGGCACTAGCACGTTGGTCTGCTCAGTTTCTGGGTGGAGGGTGGGCCCTTCCTCCTCTCCAAGAGCTTTCTCCAAAAAGGAGAGAAGATTACTCTAAGGAGGAATCAGCCAGAGACCCTAGAAGTAATAAACACTTACCTCTCTCCCCACTGACACCCCCACTTCCAAAGTTATTCACAGGACTACTCTCCAGAAATAAAGACTGTTCTATGCTCTCTGATTTTCTGCCAGAAAACCCATTCAATGCTCTCCAAATCCCTGCACCACAGCCACCCAAACTGCTCCAGACGCTCCACTGCTATTGCCTCAGCTGCCGTGGGCCTCTTCTGCCCAGCCTGACCACAGCACACCCTCCCTAAGTCCCTTCATTGAAATCCTCTGCCAAGTCCTTCCCAATCACACACCTTATGAAACCCAAAAAGAACTCATTTCCCCTATTCCTTCTCCCATAGCTCTGTTCTAGTGTAAAAAAAAAAAAAAAAAAAAAAAAATTAGAAAATATAAAAGCAATCATAGGGATTATTTTAAATAATAAAATACAAGTTGTTAAATCATTTTTCTTTTATGGATTTAAAATAATTTCTTAGACATGGA
>NW_017731681.1:1126144-1134477 GCF_001890085.2 Hipposideros armiger | reverse complement strand
AAGAGAGCAATGATAATACCAACATGGGCCAGTGAAGCGACGTCCTCCACAACTAGACTGAAGAACAAAAGGACAGCAACTTGTCTGTTCCCCTTTCCCCATTCCCCAACACTGTTCCCTCCCCCAAATCCCCAATACAATCTTAAATACATACATACATACATACATACATATATCCTGGTTAAAAAAAACCCCAAAAACTAGGTAACTTGAAAAACCATACGTACTCAAGTGGCCCGTTTCAACTCGTACATTTCTAGGAAAAATCAGCATACCTTTGTTCTATTAAACAAAAAATGTCCCCCAACCATTTATTTGCAATGCACGACAGTATTAACTTTTACAAGCTAACTACCTGACTGAATGTGCAATAGCCTGTTAAGACAGACAGACACACACACACACACACACACACACACACACACACGCATACAATCTCTAAAAGAAGAATCAAGCACAAATCTAGGAATTGGGTGGCTAGGGAAGGCCTGGGAAGATTAACTTTTCACTCTGCATCCTTTGCACCTTTTGAATTTTGTACTGTATGCATATATTACCTATTCAAAATAGTCTGTCTGACTAAACTACCCTAAGAAGAGTGTAAAGAAACTTTAGGGTCTTTTCTTTGGGTCCTTTCAGACTTATCTCTTAAAACGATTATAGTACTTTCTTTTACCTCCACTTGTTCTCTTAAAACGATTATAGTACTTTTTTTTACCTCCACTTGTACATTAACAGCTTTTTCTAATAAACTCTCACCATCCTGTTCCCTTCTACCCCTCACATTTGAAGGAAAGAAGGAGGTTTCATGAAATGTTACTGGTTTGTTTTGCTGGCTTGCTTTAAGTGACAGAGGCAGGACAGACTAAAGGAGAATCAGAAAACCTGGAAGGGTACCAAGGCCCTGCAGGACCTGGTTCCCTCCACCTCTCTGACTCTCCCACCCTTCTCCCTGACCGCCCTCCAGCTACACTGGCCTGCTTCCTGTTTTTCCTTCTTGACAAGCTCTTTCCCCACTTGGGGCCTCAGTAATTGCTCTTCCCTCTGCCAAACCATTCAGGGATCACCCAATCAAAATTTGCCCCCCCCCATATCAAACACTTATTTCCTACCCAGCCCCCACTGCTGCCTAAAATCAAGTTCACTGATGTTTTTGCTCATTTACTTTCTCCCTGCATTTCTAGCAAATGTTCCACAAGAGTGCGGGCGTCCATTCTGCCATGTTCACCACTGTGTCCCCAGAACAGTGGATGACCCGGAAACAGGCACTCGGTACAAGTCTGCAGAAGGAATAAGTAAATGAATGAATATTTTTCCCAATTTAAAAGGTTAGGAAGCAAGGCTTCATTCAGGAAAGCTGGGAAAAATATTGTGAACATTCTTGAGCAGCTTCCATGTTACTTTTTGGGCAGAAATTCTGAAACTGGATTCAAGGAGGTTTTATTGGGCGTTGAGAGGATTTTACTCAGAAAGTTGACTTCGGATGTGTATGTTTTACCACTAAATTTTAAGTTCGAGGACTTTATTTCAAATTCAATTCCTTATTTTCCTTTTATCCACATATCATTTTTGCCTATGATGGTCCCTTTGTTCTATTTCATATGTTAACCATCATAAATTAAATGCTTCAAAACTCAGCACCCACAAGCTTTACATCATGTTTCTTTCACTATGACCTAAAGAACAAAATGATGATGGCAGGAAAATTTTATGACCATCTCTATCAACTTTCATCTTCCAATTACTAGTCTAATATTAACTAAACTTTAAAATCCAGACTTGACAGAAATTGACTATGAACCACTATGGACAAGTCATTAAAATAGAATCCACTATGTACTTAATTGTGGTTTGTTAGTCTGTTTACTTATTAAGAAAAGCTTCCAGGCTATCAGCAAAATGAAAATCCTTCTCCCTAAGGTGCCGCACCACTAGGGCTGGGGATCAGTACATTATATCAACTACCCAACACAAATCCTGCGAGATGGCACAGACCGCCAAGGTCAACATCTGTTGACGCAAGAAATCTTTTGTCCTGTCATAGGATGACCCAATAAGATTCAGAAAAGATTTTATAATCAAATACACATATATTCCTGTTGGGCTGATACTCAAGATCTTCAAACACCCCGTCACTAAGACACCGGAAATAAGGAAAGAGCTGGAAGACTTCCCCGAAACATATTTATCAACACGTTATTGGTATATACTAGCATTTGGTGTATTTTGGCTACTTTCAGGTCTTCCACTAGACTGTAAGCTTTTTGAAAGCAGGGACTATGTATTCATTCATTCATTCTCACAGTCACCAAATAATACTGAGCATCTACTAAGTTCCAAGCACTGAGGATACAGGAGTGAATAAAACAGACAGCACAGACAAAATCCCTATCCTCATGGATTAGCTTGCATGCTAGTGAGAGGAAACAGGCAATAAACAAATGAATACATACTATGTCTGGTGGTGATATGCACTGCCAAGAAAAAAAGCGTTAAGAGACACACAGTGACAATGGACTAGTGTCATTTTATATAAGCTGATTACTAAACACCTGTCCAATAAGGTAAAAATTAAGCAAAGACCTCAAGTGAGGGAGCAAGTCATGCAAATAGGGGAAGGAAACAGCACAGAGGCGAGTGTGACTGGAAGAAAGAGATTAGTAAGAGGCAGAGGGGTAAAAGATGAGGTCAGCGCCATGGCAGAGGGCCAGATCATTTAGAGCCTTAGAGATCACGGTTAAGACTGTGGATTTACTGAGACAACACCACTGGAACAGGGCAGTGACATGGTCTGCCTTCTGTGTTTGAAGAGTCCCTCTGGCAGCTGTGGTACAGATAACTAGAGAAGTATGGGCAGAAGCAGGGAGACCAGTGAGGAAGAGACGGCAATAGTCCAGGCAAGAGGGAAGAATGGGTTAGGCTAAAATAGCACAGTAGAGGCTTGAGAGATAAGGTTATTCAGAATATGTTGTCAGATCAGATGTGAGTATGAAAAAGGGAGAAGCCAAGGATGACTTCAAGGTTTTTAACATGAGCAACTGCTAGTATGGAGATTTCATTTACTGAATGAGGGATAATTGCAGGAGAAGTGGGTTTTTGTTGCTGTTTGTGTTTTGAAAGGTGGAAACAAGAATTCAATCTGGGCATTTGGAGATGCCTCTCAGATATCCAGATGGAAATACTGAGTGGACTGCAGGATATTCACGTCTTGATTTTAGGAGAGAAGTCAGGGCTAAAAATAGACATCTGAAAGTAATCCATATAAATATGGTATTTAAGGATGGGGTTGCATGAGATCACCTACTGTATGAGTGTGTGTTGGGTGGGGGAGTGGTTTCAAAGATTGTGCCGGTAGTGCACTGCAAGGAAAATGAGGAGGAATAAAACAGTATTAAGAAAAAGCAACCAGAAAGCGAGGGAAGAACTAGAGAGAT
Source organism: Hipposideros armiger (assembly GCF_001890085.2). NCBI lineage: Eukaryota > Metazoa > Chordata > Mammalia > Chiroptera > Hipposideridae > Hipposideros > Hipposideros armiger. The sequence goes on along the minus strand of NW_017731681.1, from coordinate 1,131,043 downwards.
GCCCTAGAAGCAAAACGAAGAAAGTGTTTCAATAAGAAAAAAATAATTAGGTAACAGGTAACATAAGGACTGAGAACTGGCCATTGAATTTGGTAACTTGTAGGTTATCTTGGAAGAGTGGCTTTGGCCAATTTTCTAAAATCATAGAAAAGAGTGCCTAACTAAAATGAGTTCAACAGAGAATGGGAGTACAGAAAAGTTTTGCTGTGAAAGGGAAGAGAAAAAGTGGTGGTAGTGAGAGAGAATCTAGGGCCAAGGGAGCATTTTTTAAAAGATTTTATTGGGGAATTGGGGGAGGGGAACAGCGTTGGTGAATCGGGGAAGGGGAACAGGCAAGTTGCTGTCCTTTNTGACCATAAAAGGTAAACGTTTTGAATCAATTCAGGACATTGAGGCAGCCACAACAGCGCAACTAAAGGCACTCATAAAACAGGACTTCCAGAACTGCTTCAGAAAGTGGCAAGAATGATGGGATAAGAGTGTTTGAAGTGAGGGGGAATATTTTGAGGGGGACTAACAGCAATGTGTCTTTTACTTTAATAAATTGTTTTTATTTAAACATTCACCGTATTGTTTGATCACACCTCGTACAAACAAAGTACATTTAAGGGATCATTTCCTTTTTTATATTTATAATACTTTTGCCTTCTCTTTATAACAGTTTGTTTCTTGTTGCTTTAGATTTAAATTTTTATTCTTTTTGTAATATTTTTACACAGAGTAGAAATTCATTCTCTTTATCTGTACTCACAAAATACATCGAATAAGATCTTGTTTTATAACTCGAGTTATTAATTTTCCATTTTGAAAATGAGTTAAAAAGCATCCTAAACTAAGATTTTTTTAAAGTATATTTGGATAAAGCACACAAAAAGGCATGATCTTACCATGTCTCAGATATTGGGCTGTCGGAAAAGTCATGACGCATTTTTGCAACGAAAACCAGAAAAAATACGTCATGACTTTTCCAACAACCCAATACGTAACCAGGTCTGCTGGAACTGTCCACTTTTGGTTAACTGCACTAAGAAAGAAGCAGCAGCACACACAATTTAAATGATAAAATGTCAAAAAAAAAAAAAGGAAAGAACAAAAGCATTTATGTTCACTTTGCAAATACTTTTGGTGCTCTCATTTGAATATAGGTGTATCATTCTGGCATTTTTTTTCCTATTTCAAATTAAATGAGGTTGCATTCTGATAATCTTTTTCAGTCAAGTTTTCCCATACCCATCTCTGGTATTTTGGGGGACTAGTGGGAAGATACAGAAAAGAAGTTTAAGGCATGGTCGGCCTCAGGAGGAGCTGACAAACCACAATTCCACTCAGAGTTCTATCTGCCCCCCAATCCACAGCTGGGGGCAAAGGTACAGGCTAAAATAAACAGCTTCCTACCTGGTTTAGGCACTTGTATTACCTAGAGAAGGAAGGTACCTTGGCTTAAAAGGTCAACTCTGAGTACTCTAAACAATGAGTCCAAATAGAAATCAGTAAACCTCAAACCCTATGTGACCTAGACATCTGCTGAGCTGTTTTTTAGAGGCTTGAAGCCCAGTTAGGTAAGTAGCTTCTATACCACTGCACTCTCCTGACTCACGTACAGCCCACATCCTCAGCCTCACAAGACCTGCGCGCGCGCGCACACACACACACACACACGCACACACACACACACACACACACAAAATATATATTCCCCACACTAGAAGGATCCCTGGCACTTAAGGTAACCAAAGTTCAATTAAAACTAGGTAACTTGGGGCTGGCCGAGTGGTTCGTTGGTTAAGAGTTGGCTTGGGAGTGCAAGCTCTGAGCAGCAGGGCCCCAGTTCGGATCCCACATGGGTCAGTGATGCTGCGCCCTCTACAGCTAAGATGCTGAACAACAAACAGCTCAACCTGGAGCTGGGCTGCCGTGAGTCNCACAGCACACCCTCCCTAAGTCCCTTCATTGAAATCCTCTGCCAAGTCCTTCCCAATCACACACCTTATGAAACCCAAAAAGAACTCATTTCCCCAATTTCAATAATTTTAACCGGCACTGAGTGTGAAAAAAAAAAAAAAAAAAAGTTTTATTATAAAAGCAATCATAGGGATTATTTTAAATAATAAAATACAAGTTGTTAAATCATTTTTCTTTTATGGATTTAAAATAATTTCTTAGACATGGAATAAAGTACCAATTTTTAATGGTACATAGTATTACTATCATGAAATAAAAAGGAAATTAAATTCTGAAGGATTTTCCTGTTTCCGTGGCAGCTCCAAGATTCCAAACTGGTAGGGTTCTCTGTTGCCTTCTTGTTTTCCAGTCCTTGGGGGTGAGAAGTATCTTTATCCCTCTCCCAGACACTGGTTTGGGTTGGATCCTCTTAATTTCTCTTCTCCCAACACAGGCTGGGGGCAGAGCTGGGAGGCAGGCAGAGGACAAGAGCTTTCTTTATCCAGAGAAAGGCTTCTCGTGCTCTTTTTTCTGCCAGCCTTGGGCATTTAATGGGTGGCAGGTGCTCTATAAATGATGACGATCTGAGGGAAGGAGGAGGAGAGATGGCGCATCACTCATGGTGCCATGCTCCTATGTACAGGGCCCACCATCACCAAGTCCTCTGCCCGGTCTAGTACCTCTCCTAGTACTAAATTGTCCTAAAAGAGGAAACCAGAGAATCACTGAACCACTCTATTTTAAGATCTCCTACTGTAGGTATCATATTGTACTGCAGTTGTTGGCTTACTTATCTATCTCCATTGCCCTGTAAGCAATGTGAAGAAAGGGGCTGTGTCTGCCTTGTTCCCTGGACAGCACAGCACCTCCTGCTCAAAACGCTCTAGATAAATTAACTAACAAACACAAAATACTGGGGCTCAGAAATTCCTATAACCTTCTTACCGCAAGTTGCAATGAAGCTAGAAATCGCCTTTTTCTCAGCTTGATATTTTTACACAGCTGGCATTGAATATTTACATGTGGCAGGCACTGGACTGTGTTCTATATATTAAGTGATTTCATTTCATTCTCCAACAATACAACGAAATAGTAAGCTACTATTATTGTCTCCATTCAACAAGAAAACGAGGTGAAAAGATGTAATTTGCTCAAGATCACCAGGCTAGTGAGTGTAGCGCCAGGGCTCCCCGCAAGGTCTGTCTGACTCCAGGGCCCAAGCTCTTGACCACTACAGACACCAAAGCTCAAATGCCACCCTATGAGGACAGGGCAGGGGGCCCTAAGTATGTGAAGTCAGTCAGACTATGCAGACACAAACACATCATGTTTCCAAAGTAAAGGGGTAGAATATTTTCATCTCCAGAAAGAAAGAAGCACTCGCCCATTTTTCTTCAAACATGTAGCCCCTTTTCCTCTTCCATCTCCCCACCTTTGAGAGAAATTTGCAAGGGTACAAGAGACATCTGACCTTCCTCTTAACTCTACCTTATAAAGGCAGTAACACCTTGGTCACTATAATCATGAATGGCAGCTGACACTGGGCCTGGTATGGTGGCAGTGGGACAACTGTGGCCAACCAAGGTGGAGTGAACAGTGTGGAGAGGGTGCCCCCTCAGCTCTGGCTAGTCGCTACACAGGGATGTCGGCCAAGTGCTGTCAGGTCGCCTGATTTGTCTAGGTTTCTTACTGAAAAATTTCAATATTAAAATATTGGCAACTAATTTGTGAAAATTCTTGAATCATCTTGCAGCCCAAACAAAGCCATAAGCCATCAGTTGGTGGTCCTCAAAGCACTCAGACTAACAGGCTTCCAAAGGCTATGCATCCAGGCCTGACTTCCCATGCTCTCCCTGGCCCAACGTCTTCCACCTGGAACAGTCTTCATCAGCTATGCAAATCCAACCAAGGCATGAGGTGTAGCTCCACTCCATAAAACTGCCCGACACTCCAGCGCACCTTCACAGACTCCTCCAAATTCCCAAACACACTCCTTTCCATCAATTCCCTAATTATTTTACACTCCACACTGCATCTTGCCAACAGTTTAAAGCTCCTCAAGGGCTCAGATTCTGCATTCTACACATCTCAAACTCCTCAGTTTGAAGCATTCTTTATAAATACCATAATTACTTTCATAATAAAAAAATTCCTTCTTGAAAGAAAAATCACTCGTAGTGCTTGGCAGGACGATGATTCCAAGCTAGCTCCTTGTTAAATAGTTGCTGAACCTATGAAAATACCATAGAAATACAATTATTACACACAGAAACTGGGTATTTTTCTAACTCATTTTACCAATAAAATCTATAAGTTTTGTCTTATCATTATTAAAGACAGTCTACCAAAATACCAAAACTGCAAAACCTCACGGAAGAAATCAGCACCGCAGATATAGGTGTAAAAGGTCTGAGTCAGGGCCCAGTACATTCAGTAAATGACAGAATCTAAGTCTAGCAACCAAGTCGTTTCTGCAAAGAGAAAGCAAATGTAAACATTAAATAATCAAAGTTCCAATTATTTGAAATATATTTCAAGTTACTGTTCACGTTACGTACATATAGTGTTTTACAAAAGCACATAACTTCTCTTAAAGCATATTTTATCACAATTCCTAAATATTCAAGAAAAATCACTATTCTTCCTTCTTTAAATACAGTAGAAGTAGAAGCACTGCATGTCTGAGTCCATATCCATTTCTGTTCATCATTGCTAAGCTGCTCTTATAAAGCGCACCAGAAAAGCGTTAAACTGACCGACAGAAAAGATTTTCCAGGCAATTCTTCAAAAGGACTTGACTGTTTTATGAACAAAAAGGTCAAGTAACTATATATGAGGTGGTGTGATCAAACTATACGGCAAATGTTTAAAATAAAAAATTATTACAGGGCTGGCCGAGTGGCGCAATGGTTAAGAACTGGATTGGGACACCAGAGGGCCCCGGTTCGGATCCCACAT
>NW_017731681.1:1108645-1118424 GCF_001890085.2 Hipposideros armiger | reverse complement strand
CCCGTGAGCATATTTTTTAAGATGGTGAATATTATAGCCTATTTGCCTGGAAATGATAGTGTAGAGAAGGAAAGGCGATGAAGCTGGAAAGACGAGACAACTGTAGGAGTGAGGTCACTGGGTAGTCAGGAGGGGATGGGTACAGGGCAGAGCAGGCAGAGGGATTGGCTTTATAGGACCAGTCTTATCTTTGTATTCCCAGGATCTTGCAGAGACTAGTCCATAATAGGGCTCTCAAAAAACGTGCTGAATAAATGAATAAACAAATATATTCTTGAACAAGGGTCCTTCCTTTTTGTACTAAGCTATGAAGAAAAACACAGATTGCTTCATACACGGTAGATACACAACATTGTATTTATTAATAAGAATCACCCCAAAACAAATAACATTAGGGAAGGCATGGAAAAGAAGAATGGAGACTGCAATATGATTTCAGACCAGAATTCACTTATGGGGAAGCAGGTAGAATAGGAAGTAATAGAAGTTTAACTGGCTAACCAGTATTATTAAGCAGGCGAAGGGCAAGTGCGAGTGCGTGCGTGCACACACACACATACATAAACACTCACACACAGCCTCCAGGAAAGACAGAAAAATTAGGGGCAGAAATGTCCAGTCAGATGACTGGATCAACACACCTGAAGTGATCTTTAGAGCAATGTAATATTAGACACTGAACGACCAAGATATACTACAAAAGGACTACCCAACCAGCCTGGGATCTACTGGAAGCCCTTCATCATGATTATCACCTCTGGGACTGCCACCTGGGCCTTACTCCCCTCTCCAGAGCCTGGAGGAAGGTGTAGTCTGCAGTGACATCCTTCTACCTGCTCCTCTGTGGTATTTTTACTAACAAACACTCAGGGCACCAGAGTCTCTGCTTACTGAGGATCTTTAATGTCAATCATCTTCCCATCCAACCTAGTGAGCTCAAGGATCTGAGAAAACGAGCAGTCGCAGCCCCTTGCCAAAAGATGCAGGGCTCCTGACGGAGAAGCTAGCTCAACAAACCCAACACCCTTAAGAACAGTTTCATCCTTCCTTTTTTAAAAGTTTTTTTTTTTTTTTTTAAGATTTTATTGGGCAATTGGGGGAGGGGAACAGCGTTGGGGAATCGGGGAAGAGGAACAGACAAGTTGCTGTCCTTTTCTTCTTCAGTCTAGCTGTGGAGGATGTTGCTTCACTGGCCCATGTATTACCGGTATCATTGCGCTCTTCCCAGGTGAGGCAGTTGCTCGCCGGCCATTGGACGGCTGCTGATGGCGGCTAACGGCGGTTCATGCCAGCAGCCAGGCAGCCCCACTGCAGCCTATGCTGTTGCTGGCGACTCACGGCAGCCCAGCTCCAGGTGGAGCTGTTGTTCACCATCTTAGCTGTAGAGGGCGCAGCGTCACTGGCCCTCATGTGGGATCCGAACCTGGGCCCTGCTGCTCAGAGCTGGAGTCCCAAGCCAACTCCTAACCAAAGTGCCACTCAGCTGGCCCCTTAAAAAGTTTTAATGCAAAAGGAAATCTAGCTGAGATGATCCTATTAGTACTCATTTTTTCCCCCAAGTACCAACAGATCCTTTAGGACCAGCTTTAACTTTCCCAGGCACTGTGAAATCATCTGGTATATAGCTTGTATCACTGGCCTTTCTAAGTGAGAATTCCACTCGGCTAGATATTTCAACTGTCTAAAATGCCTGTTACAATCCTCCACCCCACTCTGGGGAGGGTAGAGTACAAGCAATCCCACCCCTAGTGTCTCTTACTTGCTGTCATCACAGAGGCTCCCAAAACAGAAAGGAGTGGGGAAGAGGGAAAATCTCACTGGCAGTGCTTTAGGAGGGCCAAAGTTTAGTCATATGACAAAGATGAATGTCATAGTACACAATATAGTGCAATAAAATCTTAAGAAGTTTCAGTCTTCTATACTGTTCATGGTAAAATATTAATTGGACTATATGGCATATTACAAATATAAACATATATTCATTTGCTAATCTTTGTAGGTCCGAGATTTTGTCTTCAGTGTGCATCTATTGTTGAACTGCAAGCTGTCTTTCACATGCCACACTCATTGTACATGACCAGTTCTACTGTACATTTTCCAGTTCTATAAAGAAAAGCAAAAACCTGAAAACATTCATGAAGTGATCTATGCGCCAAGTCCTTCCAGACCTTTAAGACTCCTTCCCTATCTTTTTCAGTTTGCTTATCCATATAATTGAGCAGTAATTTCTTTTAGTGACTTGAAATTATTGAGTCATTCCAAAGCATTTGAAATACACCATCATCCTTTTTTAATTCAAATTTCACTGGTTTACATCATATTTAATTACACTGGATAATTACAATAACAAGTACCATGAACATGAACAGATACAGAAATAAACATAACTGACTCTTTGTAATGACTGGTTGGGAGGCCACAAGGTCGGAGATATATCAGGCCCAGGGCCTCGCAGAGTCAAGCGTTCGGTGCACCAAAGTTGGTTCAAGTGTGGGTTGAGTAAGAGAATGTTCACTGTACATCAGGTTCAAAGTACTGTAATAAATGTTAGTTACCATAAACACCCCAAACTTAAAGATTTTAATTTATCAAAATGTCAATCACAATTAATAAACTTGTAAGTTGGGGGGATTTTCCTGCTGTGGTTTCTTGTCTGTCAACAGGAAAAGCATCCAGAGATTTGAAGGAAAGGGAACTCGCATTTTCATCATCTTTTTGGGTCTGTTTACCCTTCCATCTCTTCCACTAGACTGTAAGCTTCTTGCATGTCTGTCTCCTTCGTAACTGTATCACAAAACCTGACAGTAAGTGCTCAACAAACTTGCTCAGTAAACTTGCTGAGTACGTTCACACTTCCCAACCTGGATCAGTATTTCAGCTGCTATCACTGCTGGCCTATAAATAAAATTCTCTGGGGCTGAAATATCTGCTAATATTTTCCATCTCTTTTTCTTTACATTGTATGTATGTTTCCTGACACTAATTAAATTTGTAAATCAGGGTCCTATTTATAGCTACATTAGTATTGTATTAATGCTAATAATATTCTGTAAAGTATTCTATCTTGATTAAAGTCATTAGTGCCCATTAAAAAATAAAACTGGGTTGAATGTCCTATTGAGTTTGAATTTCACTTTCCCACAATGTGTGGCAACTAATACTTCCAGTTTCTAGCACTTCTATCAAGAACATAAAAGTTATCCAGGAACTAACAAATTCTCCCCATCCAACACAATTACATAATCTGTTGAGCAGCACCCTACAGATTATTTCTGGTCCAAAATCACTCCCAATTAAGGGATCTCATCAAAAACTATTCAATTTTTTGGGGCAGGAAGGGATGTTTATCTTTAAATGCCACATTATAGAATGCTGCATCCATAGTAGGCTCTTAATACACACTTCTTTAATTGAACGGAACAAGTCTAAAATGGACCCATTTCATTAATTTTCTTTTTCTTCCTAGGCTTTAGCTGTAACATCCACTGAATCTGTAATTAAAGATTTGCATGAATCTTCTGCTCATTAACCAATGTTCAAAAAGAAATTCAGTAGAGGGAATTCAATGTTCAAAAAGAAATGATCAGTCAAACATATTAACATTAATGCTGCTAATGTCAATACATAATAAAACTTAAACAAAAAATGGAAAATCAAGTCTTCGTTAGTTTGATTATGATCTATAGAGTTTTTAATTTACCCAAAATGCTCACTTGTTCTCAATTTCTAGTATGACTTTTTTTAACAAAGTCTTGCATCATTCATACAACTAAATTATATACTCTTCTACTTATAATTGGGGTGCTCACTGACTGAACCACAGTACTGTACTAAGACATTATTATGCTAATTAGTTTTCCCTACAGTTAACAGCCTGTGATTCCATCTGATTTCCTATAGTATATAATATGATAATGAAGAGAACAAAGCCTCTAGAGCAGTAAACACCACCAATAATTTTACTTTACTCAAGTATGTATTCCAAAACAGTACATAATTTACAGCATGGCCCTGCTTAATGCTCCTATTACAATGCATCTGTTTTGGGGGACTTTTACAATGTAAGCTAGGACACAAAGTATACATTTCCAAATCTGGTTCCTTCTGTTTTGCTAAAAAGGAGCACACACGATCCCCCAATAGCACAATTAGTGCTTTATTAGCTTTTTCTCAGGCAATAATCTAAATTCCCACTTCCTCCTAAATATCTCTGGACAGACACTCCTGCCAATCCATCTGTCCCTTTCATCACAGCTTCTTTTTATAACTAACGGGTCAAGTTCCTTTCCCCCCATTTCAACACGATGCACTGTACTTGCAGCCCTTCCACCATAGCCCACTGCTGAATGCCTGACTATAACATATTGAATTTCACTGTCCTTCATTGTTTCCAGTTTAACTGCCATCTTACCACCATGCACGAGAGAAATGCGTTCCCACAGGCATCTTATGAATTTCTAAAGTGCTATTCTTTTTACAAAACGTGTTCCTTCTCTGAATTCCCTATATCACCACAGAAACGGCTTTGAGAAGCTGAGGTTCTTTGTTTTTAAGTAACCTACGCAAAGAAGAAACTGACTCGAAGCATCTCCATTTTGCTAATTTAATCTTAAGGGTCTTCCTATAAGGCAGGGGAGGAATGTCAGGACAAACATCTTAAATACCACTTTTGGCCTTCCCAATTAAAATGAAAGATTTTCAGCCCAAAGATTATCTTATCAAATGTCCTTTCTTATCAGGCTACACCCAAAGGGCTATCCAGCGCATTGTAAAATAAACAACTGGCTCTGGATTTTACACAACGCCCTAAATCTTCCTAAGACCTCCCCGCCTTGGGCTCAAAGACACATATAATCCCTCAGTAAACCCCAAACCTGCCAATGAAGTGGACTATTTCTCTGCCACAAAGGGGCGGCCTGCGCCTCGTGCACGGCGGCCTCTGCACACATGTGCTGGACTGACAAGTGCGGAGCTGCCCTTCCTGGATCCAAAGCTGGAGGCCTGGACCGAAAGCCACACACACTTTCCCACCCACTGCCTTCTCCCCGCGGCTACTCTCCCGAATGACAGGCAGCCGGCTCCGAAGTGCCCGGGATGCAGGAGGGCATGCCCCTCGGCCCGGCCGGTGCCGAGTGGCCGCTCTCAGACCCACTTCCCTCCGCCCACCGTCCTTTTTCCTTCCCCCTCATCTTCGCCGCAAGAAATTCCGTCGGACCTTCATTCAGGCCGACCCTAGCAGCCCTTTTCAAAGCCCCGGCACACCGTCCCCCGATGGCCGCGCCCCCGCGCCTAGTCTCCAGGCGGCCGCCAACCCCGGCGACCCCCGGCCGGCGCCTCACCTCCTCCTCGCTCTCGCTGCGGAAACACAGGCACGCGGCCCGCTTCTTGTAGCCGTCGCCGTCATAGGTACGGGTCTGATTCGACTTGAGCTTCATCATCCTCAGGGCCCGGGTGGGGGTGCTGTGCGGGTCGCGGGAGGAGAGGGTGGGGAGCCCGCTCCGGACGGCCGCGCGCGCGCGCGCGTCCCCGACTCGGCCAAGGGAAACAGGGAGGGGGAGCCGCTTATCCGCTACGAGCTCTGCCGCTGGTCCGCCACGGCCTCATTCTCCCCGTCCCAGGCCCCGCGCTGCCGCCGCCGTCACGGCTGCCGTCCCCGCTGCCGCCACGGCCGCCGCCGCCTCTACCGCCGCCACCCCCGACGACGACCGCGCCGCCATCTTGGGCACGCTACGTCAGCGGCGTAAGGCCGCGCGGGCCTGCGAGACGGCCACGCGCTCGAAGCGCAGGCTGCGTTCGGGAATCGCGACCTCCCAGTCCGCGCGGCGTAACGAGCGTCTCAACAGGACCAAGCGACTCGAGCTAGCCGCTACGCCAGGAGCGTAGGGGTGGAGTTCGTCGTGTGCGCTCGGAGGAAGCGTGGGGGAGAAAGGGATGCGGGAGCAGGGCTGCTCCGCCCCGCTAAGGAATGCCTTGGGTGGCGACACGGCTATTTGGCCGTGCGGCTTCGCGGGAGGGAATGCGGGGCCTTTCCCAAGGTCACGCCGCGGGTCCGCGGCCGAAGATGACCCAAGGTCAGGCCGACGGGGCCTTGGCCCTGCTTGTCCAACTGGGAGGGTGTGGGGGGAAGGTCTGGAAGAAAAAGTGGGATGTAATTAAACACAGTGGAGAGTGCAACCCGAGATGCCTGGTATTGAGGACGGGCCTGAAAAGGCCTGATAATGGGGGGTACGGGTGGAGTGAGGGGGCACGTTGGGAGGGCGGTGCACGTTTCACTGACATCCAGAAGCTCTGGAAGTCTTATGAGCCTGGGGCATCTAGTCCATTAGAAAGAACCAATGTTATCCTGAAATCCTTTATTCGTGCAATAAAACATATGGTTTCCTCTTAAGGTAAATATGAGGAACAGAAAGGAAGATATATGTATGTGTGTGTGTGTGTGCGTCTGTGTATGTACACACATAATGCAAATCATAAGGCATCATTGTTTTTAGCAATAAGTGAGTATATATTGAAGATGTCAAACAGACTCTCCAGGGAAAAATACACAAGCAGACACTCGCAAGAAGGAAAAACTTGAGTAAGACATATGAATGTTAGCAGCCCAGACTAAACCTAGTGTCATGCCAGTGCCCTAAACATATTGAAAATCCTGTGTAGGATTTGTCAGTGAATTGCTTATTACTATTTTTTAAATTTGCTTGTATTTAACATAGTCAGAAAAGATCAGAATTTGAAATCAAACAAACCTAGGTTGGAATCTCAATTACATCATTTATTTACCTTTATAAAAGATAATAAACCAACTTGGGTCCTGGCACATAGTAGGTACTCAGTATATTGTAGCTAATATTATTGACATTTCAGTTAATTTCGGTCATTCCTCGTAACAGAATTCCCAAAAATCTCGGTCATTTTGGATGTCTTTCTGGCTTTCTCCTTTGCCATTATGTCTCTAAATTAAAAGAAAGAAAAAAAAAACCCCAAAAGTTCTGATTGTAGAAATAGTATAACATGCACATTGTCAAAGTGAAAAATACAGAGAGCCTAAAAATACTAAATCATGAATGTCTTTGAGCACATTCTGTAGAGTTCTGTATCCTTTTTTTTTGTCTTCCCCCCGCCCCCCATGTCATTAAGTTTTTCAAAATACTATTTGTAATTATTGCCTAATAGTCCATCATAGGGTTGTACCATCAATTATTTTATCCTTTTCTCATTGTTAGAAGCTTAAGTTGTATCCTCTGTTTCTTTAGAACAGCAATGAACATCCCTGTACATAAATCCTTGTCTCAAGGTGTGATCAAACAATACAGTGAATGTTTAAATTTAAAAAAAAAATGATACACTAAAAGAACCGTTGCCATTAATCCCCCTCAAAATACTCCCTCTTACTTCAAACACACATCCCATTGTACTTGTCACTTTCTGAAGCAGTTCTGGAAGTCCTCTTTCATGAGTGTCTAGTTGTGCTGTCATGGCTGCCTCAATGTCCTGAATTGATTGAAAACATTTACCTTTCACAGTTATTTTGGCTTTAAGGAGTTCACACGATGCCAGATCCAGAGAATAAGGTGGATGAGGACACACATTAATGTTTTTATTTGACAGAAATCGCTGTACCAGAAGTGATGTGTAACAGGTAACCTTTCTGTTGTGATCACAAAATACAGGGAATGCTGCTGCCGAGTGTCATCCAGTGGAAAAGCACGGATCTTCAATATGGGAAGCAGCGCATCAAACCTTAGTAACTGTGTGACAAGTTTCAGCTTGTTCACTGCAGTCAGTCAGGTGTGAGCTATGGTTGAGAGAAGGTGTGTTTTAAAGTGTACTGCAAATCATCCTCCATCATGACAACGCTCCATGTCACACATCGCTTCTGGTATATGGCAATTTCTGTCAAACAAAAATATGGTGTGTCCTCATCCACCTTATTCAGCAGCTCTGGCACCGTGCGACTTCTGGCTCTTCCCCAAATCAAAATGACAGGCCTTCGAAGCAGCCACGACAGCACAACTAAACACACTCATGAAAGAAGACTTCCAGAACTGCTTCAGAAGTGGCAAGAATGATGGGATACATATGTTCAAAGGGAGGGGGATTAATGGCAATATTGTTGGGAGCCGGCTGCACCTCAGTGACTGACATGGCCTATCACACCGCTATTGTGACAAATCCTGAAGCTCTGGCTGAGAAACAGATACTGCTTTATGTTTTGGAAAATTTAAATTCCCCTTTGGATGCCCCCAGTAGGATAAAGATCTGACACCCCTTCTTATATTGATTGTTTTATTTACTTTAGATAAGTGAGTTTTGGACATATTACGATAATTCTGTTTTACTGTTAGTTTCTTAATGATAGATTCTTAGTGATAGACTAGTTATGCACCTTATAATTCTTAAGATCCTGTTTAGACAGTAGTGTTTGAAATAGTTGCTAAGTAGTAAACATCCTTTAAGTGCCAAGGCAGGAACTCAGCTCTGGCCATTATCTGAAGAAATTGAAACATAGTTAGAATAAGTTAGTCATTAGTGAAGAACAGATCCGGCTGTACCCTGTAATAGAAACATCATGAGGAAGTAAAATTCGGAGAAAAACAAACTTCTAAGGAAAATAGACCCTGGGAAGGAAGGAACATTGAAACTATGTAGAAAACGATTTCCTAATGGGTAAAGGTTTAAACTTGGAAAAACAACTTTGGGAAAAGCAGCTCAATGACGTAAACTGTTACCTGCCCAGTATAAAAAGGACAGGCTGTAAAAATAAAGTGAGACATTAATTCTTGAAAGCGCTCCTGTGTCTCCGCGCCTTCCTTGCTGACGCCATCTCCACCTGAGGGAATCCCTGGACTTGTGGGAGCTGGTCTCCCGCACAATATGTCTTTACTGTAATAATTTTTTTAAAAGATTTTATTGGGGAATTGGGGGAGGGATACAGAGTTTGGGAATTGGGGAAGGGGAGCAGTGAAGTTGTTCTTCAGTCTTCGTTGTGGAGGGCGCCAGTCGCCATCTGGCTTCCCATGTGCAGCTTGTGGCCTCTAAGCTCAAGGTGCTGTGTTCAGTCTTAGTTGTGGGTGGGTGTAGCCACCATCCCATGTGGGAGTCAAGCCAGCAACCTTGTTAAGAGTGCAAGCTCTATCCACTGAGCCATCTGGGCAGCAGCTTAGCTCAAGGTGCCGAGTTCAGTCTTAGTTGCGGGTGGGCATAGCCCACCATGGAACAGGCAATCTTGTTGTTACACCAGCTGAGCCATCCTGCCACCAGTTGGCAGCAACAGCTCAGCTCGAGCGCAGCGTCACTGGCCCATGTGGGAATTGAACTGGTGGCCCTGTTGCTCAGAGCTCGCACTCTTAAGCCAACTCTTAACCAATTGAGCCACTCGGTTGGCCAATAATTTTCTTTTTTTTTTAAACATTCACAGTATTGTTTGATCACACTTCATAAATTCCCAGAGGCAGATCCAGTGGGTAGGAACATATTAATGGTTCTTGCTGCCTATTGCCAAAACCCTCACAGAAAAGTTATAGTACAATCACAACCAGCAGCTACACTGTACTATCTGCCGCTTTCTTAAAGTTGAGAGAGTTGCAAATGACACTTCAGGTTTCAGTACGCAAGAGTAAAGATAATAAGCAAGTTAGATTATAAACTCCTTGAGGGCAGTCTTGTGTCATTTACCTTCATATCTCCATCTCCTAGCACAAGACCTTGTCCAAAATAAGAGCTCAGTAAATGTTGATTGAATAAATCAGGGTTCGGCAAACTTTTGAGACAGAAGAGCC
>NW_017731681.1:1094876-1101265 GCF_001890085.2 Hipposideros armiger | reverse complement strand
AAGCTCTCAAAAAGTTAAAAATATACCTATCCTATGACCCAACAATTCCACTTCTAAGTATTTGCCCAAGGCAATTGAAAATATATGTCCAAAAAAAACTTCTATAAGACTGTTCATAAAGCCAAAAGTTTGCAACATCCTGGGTAACCATCAATAGAAGGATGGATAAACAAACTGTGGCATGCTATACAGTAGAACATTATTCATACACCCAAAGGATGTTATTGATCCACCTAAAGGAACGCACTATTGATACACATATATCAACATGGATGAATCTCAAAACATTATGCTGAGTAAAAAAGCCTTACCGGAAAGAATCGTGCTATATATTTCCATTATGTGAAGTCCTAGAACATGCAGAACTAATCTATTGGGGGAGGGAGACAGAACAATGGTTGCTTTGTGAGTATGGAGGATGGGGATTAACTGGAAAGAGGAATGAGGGAACTTTCTAGAATGATAGTAAAATTCTATATTTTATTAGAGATTTGGGTTACACAGGTTACACTGTCACAACACAGTGTGAAAGTATACAGAAGATTTGTGTATTTCATGTGTATAAATAATATTGATCTATAAATTGATAATATCCAAATATCCCTGCTGAAGTATTTAGGGGGTAGAATACTATTGTCTGTAATTTATATGAACATGTATTTTTAAAATGTGTTAGTGGATGGATATATGGATGAACAAACGGATGGATAGTGAAGAGATAAGTGATAAAGTGGTATAGTAAAATGCTAATATTAGAATCCATGTGGTGGGAATATAAGTGTTCACTATAAAATTCTTTATTGAATTTCACAATAAGTGGCTATATTTTTATTTAAAATGTTGGTTAAAAATGAACCATGACCTTTATATCACTCCACACACAAAAATTAATCTGAAAGGATCATAGATCTAAATGGAAAACCAAGACACATAGTTTCTAGAAGAAAGTATAGGAGAATATCTTCATGACCTTAGAATAAGCAAAAAAATTATAGAGACCACAAAAAGCGCAAACCATAAAAGGAAAAGCTTGATGAATGGATTTCATCAAGTTATAGTCTGCTCATCAGAAGACACCATTAAGAAAATTAATAGAGAAGGCTGGAAAACATTTGCTGTATATGGCAGACACACACACACACACACACACACACACACACACACACACGAGGTCTGACAATTATGTTCACAAACTTGCCACCGTGTCCTTACATTGGCAGCGCTGTACAAACAGCTCGGTAAGGTTTCATAATCTTGGTATATCGGTCTCACAGCTGTGTTCGAGTTGGTGTGTGTCAGTGTCTTGCTGAGTGGCATTCATAATTGTTGTGTGTTTTTGCGTGCCATCGCGAGAATGTCTGAACTTCAGTTAGAGCAATGAAAAAACATTACATTTCTTGTTAAACTTGGCAAGAATTGACGTGAAATCAGGGATGTGTTAGTCCCAAGATTATAGGGATAATGCCATGAAGAATACAGCAGTATACAAATAAACGTTTCTCTGAGGGGAAAGAACGCGTCACTGATGAAGAAAGGTCAGGGCTGCCAGTAATGATCAGAACTGATGAAAACATTGCAAAAATTCATCAAATTGTGCATCAAAATCATCAGCTGACTGTGAGAAGCGTAGCAGACCAAGTAAACATCGATAGAGAAACAGGAAAATATTAACTGAAAATCTTAACATGAAGAAGGTATGTGCAAAAATGGTCTTGAAGGAGCTCACCAATGAACAAAAACAAGGAGAATTGAAGTTTGCCAAGACCTTTTGGAGAGTCAAGACGATATTTTGGGCCGTGTTATCACTGGTGATGAAACATGGGTGTACCAATACAACCCTGAAGCAAAGCGTCAAAGTGCACAATGGAAGTCAGCCAATTCTCCATGACCAAAAAAGTTCCATCAGTCCAAATCAAGAGTCAAAATGATGTTGCTAAACTTTTTTGATATCAGAGGGATTATTCATTATGAATTTGTACCAACTGGGCAAATACTTGACCAAGTTTACTATTTGGAAGTGCTGAAAAGGCTGCGTNCTTCACTGGCCCATGTTGGTATTGTCATTGCGCTCTTCCTGGGTGAGGCAGTTACTCGCCGGCCATTGAACAGCTGTCACAGCAGCTCAGGGCAGCTCACACCCACTGCCGGCCAGCCCTACTGCCAACTCTCGGCAGCCCAGCTCCAGGTCGAGCTGTTGTTCACCGTCTTAGCTGTAGAGGGCGCAGCATCACTGGCTGTTATGTGGGATCCAAACCAGGGCCCTGATGCTCAGAGCTGGTTTCCCAAGCCAACTCCTAACCAATGCACCACTCAGCCGGCTCCAATTCATACGTTTTAAATTGCATGCCTTTTAGAACGTGAATCATTCCTTTGTCCAGTGTCTTCATGCTGTATACACTACCCTCTGTTAGTCACTTAGTAGCTGTCTGGGTTATCAGATCAACTTGTGGTATCACAGTTCTTGTGTTCAAGTAACCCTTCTTTTACTTAATAACAGCCTCAAAGCACAAGCATACAGCAGGTCCTTGAATAACGTCCTATCATAATAACGTTGCTGAGATGCCAAAGGAACTTAATCCTTGTTTATATCAATTAGCCTATGGTAAAATGGTTTCGTTATAGGTTTTTCACTTAAAGTCACAGAACTTATCGACAACTTTAAGGGCGCACTTACTGTAGTGATACTGGCAATTTGAATATGCCAAAGAAAAGCCATAAAGTGCTTCTTTAAAGTAAAAAGGTATGTCTGTACATACCGTATAGGAGAAAACAGCATATATAGAGTTCGGTACTACCTGCAGTTTCAGGCATCCACTGGGTGTCTTAAAACTTATACTCCACAGATAAGGGGGGACTCCTGTACTTAATAACATACTACTATTACAGTTAAATACTTCTCTGAAAGTCCTGTAAGAAAAAAACTAATATATAAAATGTTGCCTGTTTCCTTACGACCACAGTAAAGAGTAAGGTATCTCTTCAGGTGCCTGAGACAGAAACCTGGGTGTCATTGATATATCTCTTACCTTCCATCCGTTGATAATAAAACACCATTGCTTCTGCCTTCTTGACCTCCTCAACCCCAGACCGTTCCCTCCTTGCCCTCTGCCATTACTTGATTAGGATTTTCCCTCTTGCTTCTTCCTGGCTCCCATCCAGACCCTCCCTGCAGCCCCATTCACCCACTGCAGCAAGAGGGAGGTTTTACAAAACGTAGATTTAAGTCATGACCTTGAGTAAAACCCTACAGTTGTTCCTCAGTGCTTTGAAGTTAAAATCCAAATTCTACCAGGAGATACAGTGGCCCCTGCTAACCTTACCCTATTGTCTGGTCATTCTGAACTACCTACAGTTTCTTGAACCTCTAGACAACCTTCCAAGTCTTGAATGTGCTTCCCTGTTGTCTGGAGGGCTCTTCTTCCAAGACCATCACATACTCCATTGTCCCTCCCCTCCTACCCAGAGAGAGGCCAAATTATATTTATCCTTCAAAATTCAGATTGAAAATTACCTCCTCCTTGAATCCCTCCCTAACTGCCTCTATGCCTCCTATTGGCCTGAGTTTGTCCTGCTTTATCATGTTATTTGTCACATAGTGTTGTCATTGGTTTCTTGCCAATCTCACATTTCAGACTTCAATATTGAAAAGAATCCATTCTAGGGACATCCCAGTTGGGACCTCCCCCCTCTCGTTTCGAGAGCTGTAATTTTCTGCTCTAATAAAACTACCCTCTGCTACAAACTTAAAAAAAAAAAAGAATTCATTCTCCCGAAACAGATATGTAAATCCAACTCAATTCCTATAAAAATACCATCAGATGATTTGGAGAAGTAGGCATAGTGATTCTAATATGTATATGGAAATGGAAGTATATGGAATAGCCAGAAAAATCTTGAAAAACGACAGAATTGGAGGATTTATGTTACCCAATTTCCATACTTACTGTAAAGTGACAGTCATCAGGACAGTGGAATAATGGTGTGCAGGCAAGCTAATAGACCAATGGAAGAGAATAGAAAGTGCAGAAATAGACCCACACTTATATGATTATTTGATTTTCAACAAAGACACCAGAGCAATCTAATGGAAAAAGGACAGACTTTTAAACAAATGGTGCTGGAATAAATTGATAGCCATATGGAAAAAATGAACCGTGACTCCTGCCTCACACCATATACAAAGATTAATTCAAGATGGATCATAGACATTGACATAAAAACTAAAACCCTAAAGATATTTGTGGAAAACACAAGATACCTTCATGACTTAAAAGGTAGATAGGTTAAGAAAGCAATAACCATAAGAGGAAATAGATAAATTTTACTTCATTGAAACTAAAACCTTCTTCTCATCAAGACATCAAGAAAATTAATAGACAAGCCATCAATGGGAAGAAAATATTGATAAAACTTGTCTAACAAAGGACTAGTATCCAGTATATATTATATGAGGAACTATTATAACTCAAAAATAAAAAGACAACTAACCTAATTTTAAACTCGGCAAAAAGCCTTTTCAACAAATGATGCTGGAACAATTGGACATCCATAAGCAAAAAAATGAACTTCAATCTAAGTCTCACACAAAAATCAACTCAAAGTAGATCTTGGATTTAAATGTAAGACATAAAACTTTTAGGAAAAAAACATGGAAAAATCTTCAGATCTAATGCTAGGCAGACTTCTTAGACTTAACAAAAATATGACCTATAAAAGAAAAAGTCGATAAATTGGACTCATCAAAATTTAAATATTTTGCTCTGTGAAAGCCCCTACCTAGTAAAAGGATGAAAAGACAAGCTATAGACTAGAAGAAAATGTTTGCAAACCACATATCTGACAGAGAACTAGTATCTAGAATAAAGAATTCTCAAAACACCAGTCAAAAAATAACACAAAATCCAATTAGAAAAATGGGCAAAAGACATGATCCGACATTTCACCAAAGAGAATAGACAGAGGGCAAAAGCATGGGAAAAGACATTCAACATCAGTAGCCATCAGGGAAATGCAAATTAAAACCTCAATGAGATCTCACAACAGACCTATGAGAATGACTAGAATAAACAATAGGGACTAACATTAAATGTTGGCAAAGGTGCAGAGAAACTGGATCACTCAGACATTGCAGGTGGAAATGTGATGTGGTTCAGTCACTCTGGAAAACAGCCTGGCAGTTTCTTAAAAAAACTAAACATGCAACAGCCATGTAACCCAGCAATTGTACTCCTGGGCATTTATCCCAGAGAAATGAAGATTTATGTTTACTCAAAAAACCTGTATATAAATTTTTATGGCCGTTTTATTTGTGATAGCCACAAACTGGCAACAATCCAAATGTCCTTCAATGAATGAACGGTTAAAACAAATTGTGGTGCATCCATACCATGGAATATTACTCAGCAATAGAAAGAAACAAATTATTGAAACAAGTCACCATCTTGATGGATCTTCTGAGAATTACGCTGTGTGAATAAAGCTAATCCATCCCGTCCACCAGGTGAGGATACAATGAGAAGTCTGCAACACAGAAGGCCCTCGCCTGACCATGCCGGACTCGGACTTCTAGCCTCCAGAACTGTGAGAAATAAACTTCTGTTGTTTATGGACTAAAAGAAAACAAAGAGAAAAGCTAATCCCAAAAAGGTTACATACTGTATGATTCCATTTCATATCATTTTTGAAATAAAACTATAGAAATGGAGTACAGACTAATGGTTGCCAGAGATTAGGAGGGTATTGGGGTTGGGGGGGGGGGAAGTAGGTATGGCTATAAAAAGGCAACATGAGGGATCTTTGTGATGTTGAGAATATTCTGTATCTTGACTGTGTCCATATCAATATCCTAGTTGTAATATTGTTTTGTAAGATTCTATCTTCAAGACATAGTTTTGCAAGATGTTACCATTAGGAGAAACTGGGTAAATGATACGGAGGCTCTCTCTATTATTTCTTACAATTGCATGCAAGTCTACAAATATCTCAAAATTAAAACAACTAATTTTTTGAGTGTTCGATTTTACTTTTTCCAGCTTTGTAGAAGTATAGTTGACATAAAAAGGTTTAATTTTTTTAAAATTGAGGCCTTTTGAGCATTTTGAGCCTTGCCTCTGCTCGGGGCCCACTCCAAATTCTTTGGAGTGTACTTTTTTTCCTAATAATGACCCCCTGGCCCTGGGCCCCGTTGGGCCTTTTGAGCTTCCTTCGCTTGGCCTGTTCCAAACTCTTTGGAGTGTACTTTCTTTTCTAATAATGGCCCTTGAGCCATTCTCTACTGCTTGGGCCCGCTTCTGCTTCTTTGAAATGTATTTTTACTTCTAATAAACTCCTTTTCTGCAACTTTAAAAAATAAATAAAAAATAAAAATTGGGCAAAATATTTAACAGATA
>NW_017731681.1:1089097-1090126 GCF_001890085.2 Hipposideros armiger | reverse complement strand
TATAACTTCACACTCACTAGAATGAATGAAATAAAAAAGACAACAGCAGGGGACGGCCCAGTGGCTCGTTGGTTAAGAGTTGGCTTGGGAGCATGAGCTCTGAGCAGCAGGGCTGCCAGTTCAGTTCCCACATGGGCCAGTGACACTGCGCCCTCTACAGCTAAGATGGTGAACAACAGCTCCACCTGGAGCTGGGCTGCGGTGAGTGGCCGGCGATGGCGTAGGCTGCAGTGGGCTGCCGTGAGCTACCGGGAGTGGCCAGCAGCCAGCATGAGCAGCCGGCAGCCAGCGAGAGCTGCCGTGAGCCACCGTAAGCTGTTGTCCAATGGCCGGCGACCGACTACCTCAGCCGGGAAGAGCACAATGATCACAATAGCAACACGGGCCAGTGACGCGACGTCCTCCACAACTAGACTGAAGAACCAAACAACAGCAACTTGTTTGTTCCCCTCCACCAACTCCCCAATAAAATCTTAAAAAAAAAAGTATATACTATATAAATCCATTTATATAAAATCTAAACATAGACCAAACTAATCTGTGGTGCTAGAAATCTGATAGTGATTGTAGGAGGGTTGGGGAAGGAATTGGCTGGAAAAGGGCAGGAGAAGATATTCTGGGGGGATGGATGAAAATTTTTTCTCCTGTTTTGGACAGTAGTTATACAGGAATATGCAATTGTCAAAACTCACTGAACTGAATATCTAAGATCTGTGCATTTTATTGCACGTTCATTACATTTTAATTAAAAGTCTAAACCATTTTAATACCCCAGCAGAAAACAATCAGGAAGTAAAATTAAATAATTCCATTTAAAATACCATAACAATATTTAGTAAGAAATTAAACACTTTGCAGTAAAAATTATAAAACATTGTTGAGAGATATTGAAGATCTAGATAAATGGAGAGATATACCATGTTAATGGATTGAAAGACTTGATAGTGTTAAGAAGTCAAGTCTCTCCAAAATTGATCTATATTCAAAGCCATCCTAATCAAAATCATGGCAAGTTTTTTTCCTTACAAA
>NW_017731681.1:1070446-1087707 GCF_001890085.2 Hipposideros armiger | reverse complement strand
TGAGTAACTGGAACTCTCATATGTTGCTGTTGAGAATGTAAAATAGTACACTTTAGAGAACTGTTTGGCAATGTCTAATAAAGTTAAACATTTATCTACCTAATAACCAAACAGTTCCTCTCCTGGGTGTATTTGCCCAGTGTGGTAGGCAGAATAATGGATCCCCCAAAGATGTCCACATTGTAATCCCCAGAACCTGTGAATACATTACCTTACATGGGAAAAGGGAATTTGCAGGTGTGATTAAGTTGAAGATCTCAAGATGGGGAGATTATTATCTTGTGTGATCTGGGTGGGCTTAGTGTAATCAGAAGGGCTCTTATAAGGGAAAGAGGGAGACAAGAGAGTCAGAGACAGAGAGAGATGTGATGACAGTAGTAGAGGTCAGAGACAGATTTAAAGATGCTCTCCTGCTGGCTTTAAGATGGAGAAAGAGGTCTTGGAATGCAGGTGGCTTCTAGAAAAGGCAAGGAAAGATTCTCCCCAAAGCTGCCAGGGCAACGCAGCCATGATGACCCATATTGAACTTATAACTACCCTCAGAACTGTAAATTTGTGTGGCTTGAGGCCACTAAGTCTGTAATTATTTGTTATAGAAGCAATAGGAAATTAATACACCTAGGAAAAGTGAAAACATGTCACAAAAAGACTTGTATAAAATGTTCACAGCAGCTTTATTCACCATAGCCAAACAACACAGGCATTCATCTATAATAGTGGATGGATGAACTGGGAAGAGAGGAGAGAATTTTATGGGACGTGAAATGTGCTGTGTCTTGATAGAGGTGTCAATGCCCTCCAGCCAAACCCCAAAAATCTACTTGTAGTTGAACAAGGTTGGGTTTTTTTGCTCCTCACAATGGAGAACACATTGCAGCGAGTGTGAGGCATAGAGTCCCAGTAAGGTGTTAAGAATGACTTACCGTGTTTTGCTGTATAATGCGCTCCCGTATATAATGCACACTCACGTTTTTGCCCCAAACTTTCAGGGGAAAAAAAAATCTTTCGTTTTAATTCAAATTTTTATTTGTTTACATTTAAGTATTTGTATTTTGTATTATGAAGGAATTTTAGCATTTATTTTTTAACATATTATGGTATGAGAAATTTTATGTAACAAATAATTACAAAGGATAGATACAAGGTACAAGAAATTTTATGTTCCGGTAATAAATTTACGATATTTACGCATCATAGAAGGCCAAGAACTCTTCATTGTTGCAAGTTCGTCGTAAGTTCAACAAAATCGATTATTGTATCCCAGGGTATTATTTTGCATACAGATATTGATTTCTAGAGTTACACTTTTAACTCATAAGCATAAATAAAAGAGTTAAAAACATTTATATAGATACAGAATTAGTACTACCCATGTATAATGCACGTCCTTATTTTTCCCTCACAAATTTGGGCAAAAAAAGTGCGCATATACACAGTATTTTAGGATTTAGGTTTGTGTTAGGTGATTTGGGGGAGGTGTTAAGGAAGCAGGGATTTGTTCTGGATTGGATGCTGTCAGGAATAAGGGCAATTCTGTGATTACCAAAAAATCTTGGAGGAATGACAGTGGCTAAAGCTACAATGGGTAGGGAAGCAGCAGTCACTCATATTAGCTGGGAGAGGGGGGGGATGGTTTCTATTTTTAAGTCGTCTTGATTTTTTTGTCTACTTTATCGGAGTCACAAAGTGACCTTTTTCTGATGTTGATGACATGGTTTGTGTCCAGCAGGAAAATGACAGGCCTCGCTGTGAGCACCAGGCCAACCTCAAACATGCGGAGGCCGAGCTGTAAGGCTCAGGCCAGTTCCTGGATGTCAGGGGCTGCTTTTCTCTTGCTCAGGGGTTGAGTTACATGGTTGTATCCATTTGTCAAAAGGGTGGAGTTAAGATTTGTGTATTTCAATGTCAATTTTACCCAAAATGTCTGTGTAAAAATAATCAAAATGAATAAAGAAACTATAGTACCGCCACACAATGGACTACTATTCAGCAATGCAAGGGAACCAACCACCAATCCATGTAACATCATGGATGAGTCTCTAAACATTATGCGGAGTGAAAGAAAACAGACACAAAAGAGGTCATACTGTGTGGTCCCATTTATCTAATATTTTGAAAAAGGCAAAATTACAGACCAAGAACAGTGGTTACCAGGGTATTGACCACAAAGGGGCAGCGTGGGGAAATTTTTAGGGTGATGGAAAAGTTCTATAGCTCTGCTATGGTGGTGGTTACACAACTCTGTTTATCAAAACTCAGAACCGTGTTCCTAAAAAGGATGAATTTTACTGCGTGAACATTAGATCTCAAACCTAACTTTAAAAAAATAATCAAGTTGGGGTGAGAGGGGAGTGGGTGTAGGGATCGATGTAACAGGAGCAACAATGTTGATGACTGGTGAAGCTCGGTGGCGGGTATGTGGTGATTTATTATACTCATGATCATTTTATAATGTTTGAAATTTTCCATAATAATAATTTTTGTTTTGTTTTGTTTTTTTACTTTAATGGAAAGGGAAATCTCTGTGTGATGGAGGCCAAGATGTCAGAGTCAGTTGACTGCTCATCTCCTCAGTACGCTTTCTGCACATTAATGAACTGATGCCCCGAGATTCTCAAACTGACCTCCTGCTTTTCATGCGCTTAAATAAACTACAACTATTTACTTTGACATTTCTTGCTGGCACTCTTTAGAATTTTTTTAATGTCATCTGATTCACAGCTTTCACAAATTTTGCTCTATTTTAAGGTCTCCTTATTCCTTCAGCTTAGGTATCCTCTCCCATGTAATATTTACTTATTTTTAAAGATGCCCTTTTCTTCACAATGGCCTCTTTGATATGTCAGTAAACCATGCAGGGCTTATTTTTCAGTGGCTGTTCTTTTGGATTTGTGCCATGCATTTATCACAGGCTTCCAATAAAGCACTTTTAAATAGAAATGGGCTCCAGGCTTTCTATGGGCTGTAACTTTTTTTAAACAATTCCTTTCATTTCTCTCCCTTAATGCCCTCATTCTGTCCTAGTTTCCCTTTCTAAAACTGAGCAATCAAATGATGGATTTCCCCCCCCCCTCCCTTTCCCGTTAGCAGGCTGAATGTGTATTGTGGTCACCACTGACGGAGTGGTTTACCCATGGCCACTCAGTGCCCCAGTGTGGCCACTGCACAGACCCAAATTCAGGCTACTGTTTCCTGCAGTGGGAGTTCAAGTATTTGCCAAGCAGCCAGCACTCCTGGTCATGTCAGTCCTCACCTTTATACTGGTAATTGGCTCACTATCATCCAAAGAATAAAATTCAAACCCTTCACACCTATTGGAGTGGCTAAATAAAAAGACTGAAGGAACTGATGGAGATGAGAAGCAACTGAAACTCACGCACTGCTGGTGGGAAATGGAAAATGGTACAGCCACCTAAGAAAACAGTTTGGCAGGGCTGGCCGAGTGGCGCGATGGTTAAGAACTCGCTTGGGATGCCAGAGGGCCCCGGTTCGGATCCCACATATGAGGGCCAGTGACACTGCCCTCTACAGCTAAGATGCTGAACAACAGCTCAACCTGGAGCTGGGCTGCCATGAGTGCCGGCGACGGCGTGGGCTGCAGCCCCTGTGGCAGTGGATTGCCATGGGCTACCGTGTGTGGCCAGCAGCCAGCGTGAGCGGCCAGCAGCCGCAGTGAGCGGCCGTCCAGAAGCCGGCGACTGATCTGCCTCGCCCGGGAAGAGCGCAATGATGGTGCCAACTTGGGCCAGTGAAGCAACATCCTCCACAACTAGACTGAAGAACAAAACGATAGCAACTTGTCTGTTCCCCTTCCCCCAATTCCCCAGCACTGTTCCCATCCCCCCAATTCCCCAATAAAAATCTTTAAAAAAAAAAAGAAAACAGTTTGGCAGTTCGTCAAAATGTGAACCATAGAGTTACCATGTGACCCAACAATTCCATTCATAGGTATATAACGAAGAGAAATGAAACTATACCCCCGCCCACACAAAAACTTATACAGGAATGTTCATAGCAGTTATTCGTCACAATAGCCCCAAACTGGAAACAACCCAAATGCCCCCCAACAGGTAAATGGATAAAAAACTGGTCTATCCATACAATGTTATTCCACTCAGCAATAAAAAGGTACTGCTGATACATGCAGCAACACTCATGAATCCAAAAACAACGATTCCAGGTAAAAGGAGCCAGACTATAAAGAGTGCATACTGTGTAATTCCATTTTTATAAAACTCTAGAAAATGCAAACTAATCCATCCTGACGGAAAGCAGATCCTTGTTTTTGCCTGGCAATGGGGGTGGAGTGAGGGATTACAAACTAAGAAGGAAACTTTTTGAGTGATGGATATGTTCATTATCTTGATGTCACGGGTATATATGTTAGAATTTATTAGATTGTACACGCTAAACATACTCATATGCACTTTTGCATGTGTCAATTATACCTCAACAAAGCTGGAAAAATAAATGAAAGAATAATACATACTCCTGGGCCAGCCACCATTATTGCTTCATGCAGTTTTAGTCCAAATTGTGAACATTAAGCTCAGATGGTCACAGTGACCCACGATGGGAGGCGTTCCCCTGGATATTTGCTCCCCTCTCCCCACAAACCACACATAAAACTCGGCTAGTGCCACTAAGCCACCTGCCACTTTAGTGTATGTTTCTAGGTCTGTCTTTCCTAATTCTGGCAGAGCCTCCATAGCAAGTATACATCCCAGTCATTTTTGCATTCCCAGTTTAGGTCTGCAGTTTGTTTTGCACAAGTGTTCTTTCCATAGAAGGGGACAACATCTCAGAGACACATCCTGACTGAACATCATTCATACAGCTAACAATTACAGAGAAGACACTGCACGTGAGGCACTAGCTAGGCCCCCAGAATGAGGCTCAGTGACAGAGAGGAGACAAGACAGTGTCCACGCAGTTCCAATGAAGCCTGGTAAGTCTGAGACGCTGCGGGTTCTGACTGGAGGGGCGACTCACCTGACTTTGAAGTAGGGGCAGTTTTGTCAGGAGAGGCTCCTTAAAAGTGGTATTTAATCTGTATCATGAAGAATGAGTAAGAGCCCCAAGTGGGTGGAGGTGGGAGTTTCTCTGTACAAGGAATGCTGCATGCAAAAAAGCCTGAAGCTGAGATAGAACACTAGCTAGTTTAGCAGGATCCTGGGATTCCGAGCCTTGTTTTGGTAAACAGATGCGAAGTTGTGATGAACCTGTTAGGCCATGAAAGGAGTCTGGCATTTGTCTAGATTCTGGAAAACTCTAGAAGGCAATATGGAGCTTTTGAAGGACTCTAAGCTGGGGAATACCTTGTTCATATTTGTTTTCAAAAAATAACCTTGGCTGCGGCGTGGCGAGAGGTTGGAAATGAGGCAAAGTTAGAGGCAGGGAGCGTCTTAGGGACTGCGCTGGTTCTGGGGAAATCAGTGACAGTCTGAGGCAAGGTCAAGGGTGAGGGTTGAGCCTCCACCCCCACCCCCAGCCCAGTCACCTACTTGCCCACAGACCACCAGCTTCCTTCCACAGCACCGTAAGACCAAGTCCTTGTCCTGAAAACCTAACCAAAATGGCCATCTCTCACCTAGATCACTGATCCTGCCTCTGAGAGCCAAGAGTGCTCGACACTCATTGGAAACTTAGCCAAAACTTATCCCAAAACAGAGCCAGGGTCTCCCTCATCTGTGGGCTTTGAAACAATTGTCCTGATTAGTGTTATCAGCAAGACTCTTTTCTCCCATCTCATTTCTCCCAGGTCTAAGAAGTAAAAGGATTGATCACTCCATTCTAAGGATTCGGCATAAAAGCAGAAGAGGTAGGAGCCCATGACCCCGCACTGCTATGGGGCCACTACTGGCTGCATTCCCAAACCTTGAAGTTTGGGGCACAGTGGGGCCTGCATTCTAGTACTCAGCAGGCCTGGCTTCTGAAGACAAGAGGCGGAAGGGGGGATTCCTAGGTATGATGTTCCCACATTGCCCTGCTGGAGGCCTGTGCCAGGCACTCATGTAGGTAGTGTTCTAGCGGGTCCGCATATCGTCAGGGCTAGAGGGCGTATTCTTCTGAAAAACATCAGTCAAAAACACCCCCGCACCCCCCCCCAACCGTCTTTTATCTCTCAGCATCTACAGCATGTGTAGCTGCTTCTGAAAGGTCTACTAAGTTAATCAAACAGTAGAGCTTCAGAGTCAAGAGACCTAAAGCTGCTATTGGCACTATTTTTCAGGGAAAATGTGTCCATATTGGGAAGTTTGTTAAATTAGGAAAATGTATCTTCAGCTGTTAGCTCCCAAATCCCTCTAAAAGCCTTCTGGAGCCTTTTTTGCTAGTAGTAGTGGGGGTGGGGGTTAGCTGGTGAGCTATGGGCTTGGAGACCAACCCCGTAAGATGGGCCAAAATTTCCACGCAACTTTTGTCCAGTGATGTGCCCATGCAGGTATCCAGGTGAGCCTCTACGGGCTCCTCATAATGCACCCACCCCAAGTGACCTTCTCAGGTACTTTTAATAGCCAACATTTGTTTTTCCTAGCTTTTACTAAAAAAAAAAAAAAATCGTAATTTCTGACATCAGTGTCACAACTCAACACCATGCCATTTTTATTTTCCAATAAAACCTCTTTAAGGTGCCCTGACTGGTCTCACTTCTCCCCTGCTCCTTAAACCCACCTCTGGGTCACTTCAGCTTCCATCCATTGTCCGTCTCACCCTCCCTTAGAATTCAGCCTGGACATGATTTACCACTTACATAGGGTTTGGCGTTATGGACTCAGTGTAGATCTCTGGTTTTGTTTTCGTTTCTTGAAGGCCATACTTTTCCAGGGCACTGATCCCTGAGTAGCTAATCAATGATTATTGATTGGCAGGGGCCATTCAATCCTACAAGATAAGGGGAGGGGGCTGGCAAGCAGTAAGAGCCACCATCTGCGTTTTTATCCAGACTCTGCCTCTATCATGTAGATTCTTCCGGTTTTCCGAGTCCATGGGTGACACTGGAGAACGCATTCTCAAGTTAATTGAAAGCACGAGGGAAGGGGCTGGCCAAGAGCCCTAGCTGAAAAACAGTTTTAGTGCCAGAAAATCACCAAGGCTATATAGAAAACCCATGTTTGCTCTCTGGCCTCAAAGGGAAACAGAAAGGCCAGGAGCTACTAACATTTCACCGTGGAATCCAGGTTAAACAATCACCAGGCGTGTGAACACGGGCAAACCACTTGACATCACTCGAGCCAGCAGAAAAATTGGATAAAAAGCGATCTCTGGCACGGCAACACTGAAACAGCTTCCCCCAAACACTACCTCTTTCTGCCAAAGCAAGCTTCGACTTATTGGTGATTCAGATTCCAAAGCACACCTCCCAGCACTGAGTTGCAGTTGCTGTCTCCTGCCACCTTGTGGTCTAAATTACACACCTGCCTATCAAGACTGAAATAGGTGGCTATCATTCTGCATCACCACTTACAAAGGCTCCAGGAAACTGTACAATGCATTTCCCCTTTTCAAGGGGCCATGAGATAGCAGCAGGAGCTCCAAGAACTTTTTATTCTGATTATGGCAAAACAAAAATCTCAGGGGTCTTCAGGTGCTGGGCCGCTTTCAGATGTTTTCGTACATTCTTGTTTTCCCTCTTGATTTTTGTAAACCCCGAGCCTTAAAGATCAAGATAAGTGTTGGCCTAAATGCTATTCCTGTAGTTTCTTGCCCGTCAATCTGCGAAGGATGTTAGGACAGTTATTTCCCTGGTTTTCTTACATCCTACCTCCCCAGCACTTCTCAGATATTCCCAGACAGCAGACACAGGATCTCAGTTCCAAGACCAACAAAAGAGCCATTTTCTCACCACAGAGCTGAGCCAGCATGTCTGGTCTGGTGAAGATGTCCAGCTTTTCCAACCACTTCCCAGAATGGTAACCACAGTGGACATGACTGCAGGGAGGTATCTTTGGGAACAGAGCACACCCAGGCCAAAACCAAGCACTGCTGTTTAATAGCAACAACTGGTCTCACCCTGGAAAAGACGACTCCCCAAACCAATCCAATCTTTTGACCCACTTACATTCTGACCTTCAAACCTATTCCTGTTGAGGCTGCTTTGTTATGCAAAAATGGGGGCACAGGAGATTATTTTCTCTCTATAAGTTTATTCAACGCCAAAATCACTGCCAGGATGCTGCGATTATTTCCTCTTCAAAGTTGACTTTACTTTGAGGTTGCTGACCATCTCGACCAGTCGAGGGACTCCCCTCAACCAATGCAGTCTTGCTCCATTTATACTCTGACTTTAAAAACATTCTGGCTCAGGCTACATTATGCAAAAACGGGGGCACACAGATTATTTTTTCGCCACAAGCTCATTCAACACCAAATAATCACTCCAATTTTACTGAGGTGGTTGACCACGTCCGCGACCAAATCCGCCTCTCTGTAAGAGAAAGCACATGACATCAGCATTAGCAGTAAGCTGGGCAGCAGGTCTCATTCTCACTGGTGAGGCCCCCCTCAGAGTGCAGGGCATAAATCCTAGCCCTGCCTTATTGGCTGTAGGACCACACTCACCTTTTAGGTCTGTTACCTCATTTGTGAAATGGCAATATGAATAACCACTCAAGTGTGTGCTCACATGTACACACGGAAGCACCTAGCACGGACCTGAGCTTGTATTTGCCATACACAGCACCTTTTCAGTGTGCTGTGAAGACCTGCCACAGGACAGCTGTTGTGCCAGCAGCGATAGGCCAGTCCCCATGCAAACACTTGACCTGGATTAACTAATTTCACAATTATCTTGAGACAGCTGCAACATCACCTGGATTTTATGTGAGGAAACTGGGGCCCAGAGGGGCATCTGTCCAAGGTCACATCATCTGAAGATGGAGGATTTGGTTCCAGACCATCTTGGCTCTAGAACCCACTCAATCCCTAGTGGTAGGTTCTCAACTTTAAATGTTCATGAAACTAATGGGTTTACGACTATTTAATGAAATAGAAAATACCACTATGCTACAAGTAGTATCGATTTGTGAGACTCATTTCAGTAATTTATGTATGTACAGAAGTTTGTATACTGTGTCCTAATGTCAAAACTTATTTGGAGTTTGTGGGTTTTAGGGGAAAAAAAAGGGGTGGGACCCACAAATCCTATACTACATCCCTACAACTTGCAGACCCGCAGGGCTGAGGCCAGAAGGTGATTGCTCATGGACAGTGAACAGGGAATACTCACAAACTGGAATTCGGTTGCGGACCCAGCCCCGGCCTCGGCTTTCTTGTCAGCACCAGCTGGAATGAGAAACACCAATTCAGATGCATCCTATGATCTCACCGAATGCAGATAAGTCACCCAACCCATGGCTTGGCGGGAAAAGCCATGTCAGCAAATGTACCCCATGAAGTATGAGTAAATTATAACCAGCGGTGGAAAACACCTTCTGAGCCCCCTTTGCCCCCTCCCTCTCCAAGGGCAGCCTTCTTTACGTAATCCTTCAAAACTCACAGCCCAAACTACTGCCTCCTCCAGGAAGGCTGCCCTGACCAAAGTCTCAATTATGTGTCCTTCCCATACGGCCCCAGAGGACCCTCAAACTCCATCACTGAGTTACTTATATGCTTCAGATCAGCACCCAGCTTACAAAGGGAGCTCAGTGAGCGAAGAGCCAGAAGGTAAGGGACACAAGGGCCCACAGGAGAAAAAGCAACCTTATTACGACCATGGGGAGAAATGCAAGATGAAAGCTCTAGGGCTGCCCTGTCCTGTTTGGCAGCCACTAGTCCAAGTTGAGATGTGTGCAAAATACACATCAGATTTCAAGAGAAAGCAAAATATCCCATTAATGTTTATATGGGTTAAAAAATTAACATTCATGCGAACTATTTCCATTTGCTTTAAGTGTGGCTGCAAGGAAATTCCACAGTTCATACTGGAGGGCTGGGGCAGCAGGGTCAATAGAGTATGGTTTCAGTAAGCCTTGTTCAAATTGGGGTCTTCCTTTGGGCCATTTCAGACCACACCCACTACACGTTCATTTGCTCACTCCCTTGCCCTTTTGACCAGTAAGCCAGTGTCTTCCCCATCTTCCTATGTTTGTTCATGCTGATCTTTTGCCTGAAATGCTCACCCCCCTCAACTTGAGGACCCTTGAGGCTCAGGCCCAACTGTCACATCCTCTGGAGAACCATTCCCTGAGTGGTTCCCCATGTGGTGTGACTTCTAATAAGAGCAACCACTAACTTTCTCTAAACCGAGAGCACGTTTGCTGGAGGAATTCATTCTTACTACTGTCCTGTAAGGTATTCAGGTAAAGTGGTCACTATTTCAGATACGAAGAATTAGGAACCATGACAAGAGGGAGGCAATAGTAATATTAAGTAATAAAAATTCCCTTTCGTACCTTGCTTTTTATATCACAATTTACTGCTACAGCAGTTACTCTTTAAAAACAAATCGAATCCTATCACTCTTCTACAAAACACTACCAATAGCTCTGCATCTTACCCAAGAGTAAAACCCTAAGTCCTACCATGGCCCACAAAGCTGTGAGATCTATCTCACCTGACTTTGCGGCTGTCTTCTGTGGTTTACACAAGCCAGGTGCCTTCCCCACAGGACCATTGCCTGAAGTGCTCTGTCCCCAGATAGCCTCTGGCTGGCTCCCCTTCACCTCCTTCAGGTGCTTAAATCTCACTTCTGCAGCTTTCCCTGAAAACCCTACTGAAAACTGAACAACTCCCACACCACTGGACATATCATACGCTTATTTTTGCTTGTCCGTCTCCTATTACTAAATTTCAAGTTCAATGAGATGCTTCTTGTCTGTTATGTGCACTACTGTCTCCCTAGCTCCTAGAACAGTGCCTGGCACACCACAGGCAACTCAATATATTTGATGATAGAACAAACATCTGTTGTTCCAAGTCAACAAAAACATTTGCTATTTAAAAACAAGATTTTTTTTTTTTTTTTAGCTGAGCCACTCTGCCACCTGTTGGCAGCTCAGCTCAGGCTGGGAATTGAACTGGTGACCCTGATGCTCAGAGTGCTCACTCTTAACCAACGGGGCCACTCAGCTGGCCCCTAAAAACTATTTTTGCAATAAGAAAACAAAGATAATTTGAGTGGGCCCCGCTCTCAAGGAGCTTACAACACAGGAACACACCACTGAAAGCATATGTAGCTTTCCTGAGAGCTTTCAGTTTTGTTCTAATGCTCTTCGACTCTAGTCTTCTGTGTCCCCAGCTCAGAGGGCATTCCTCCTAATCCCCACTAGGCAAGACGCACGAAGGACTCCAGCTGATGATCTGGAGATTGAAACTAAGGCTCTTTCCCAGTCACCCTGGCATCTCTGAGTCCCAGCCAGGGCTGACCGAGAAGCCAGGTCCTACCCCAACACCAGATATAGATGAGACGAGTTACTCACGAGGCACAGCACTCCGTCTGTAGGTGTCTCTGTCAGCTTCCCCTCGTGTAAGTCTTGCAGGTCGCTCGCCCTCCAGACCTACACAAAGTAAGTCACACTGTGAACATAGGACAACACAGAATTCTGTTCCCTCAAGGCCAAGAAAACTGGAATTGCTCTCCTAGTCTCACTGTACAACTTAGTTGCAACAGGTTAATGCGGACAGGAACTCCTACACCCAGAACTGCCAGCTAGAAACTTATTGACATTTTGGCTCCTCAAAGGCCTAGGAAATCTCACATCTTAGTTAAAATGCCACATATCTGCAAAAGGGTTGCTTTCTGCTATTGCATTTCTCAACATAAATGCATTTTCCAATTACTTGGCAAATTAAGAAATCCAGCCATTTCTACAAACATTTCAATGGCCAATATTCTGAACTTGACCCATCTCAGAAGTGAAAAACTTCCTGTGCAAATGGGAAAGGAGGCATCATAAGCTGAAAACCCCACCTCCAACACTAAATACATAGAGACCACCAAGAACCCAGTTCCTCCCTGGGCTTCTCCGCATACCTCCTTCAGGCTGTGGGAACCATATTAAGACAGAACACTGGAAGTTTAAATTAGTATTCTCTCTACCCAGTTACCTTGGAATATACCTAGAGTCCATACAGTGGGAATATGAACTGAAGTAAGACGTTAAATGCCAGATCCCACACAGGCCAACTAAATCAGAATCTGCAGGGGCGCCTGGCATCCTCTGGCCCAAGTGATTCCAAGATGCAGTGGAAAACCTTTGCTCTAAAGATACATTACCCTATCTAACCACCAGAATCCCCCAGGGAGCTTTCACAAAAAATAGATCCCTGAGCTCCATGAAGTCTCTCTCTAGGCAAGAGACAAGAGGCATCTCATCTCATCACCCAAGCCCACAAACTGCTCCTCCTACGAAGTTCCTATGACAAGTTTTTTCAGGACCTAAGGAAAAGGAAACCATGACCCTGCCAAAAATGCAACTGCAAACCAGCAGTGATCCTTCCCGCCCCCCGCCCCCGAACATATCCTTTCACACCACGACTAAATACGTATCTCTTCTCCCACAGTTGACTTTGTTCTTGCTCCCACTGCCAAGAAACCCTATAAAACTTAATTTCCTTCACATGTGGCGAACAGCTTCGCGCTTGACTCCTTGGGGATAAGCATACCCTCCCTCTCCTAGAAAGTCACTCAGTGCTACCACACATGTCTGGCTGCAGACTAACATTCTGTGTTTAATGCTGCCATCTCCCCAGATGGCCTGAAGACCCGAGTCCAGTTCCATTACAAGTCCCACGTCAAGGGACAAAGGTTCCAGGACTTGACCCAAGGTCATACATGCCACAGTCCCTCCAAAGCTGAGGCCAATAGTGTATTGTTAAGCCCACTTCCGCCCCACACAGAAACACAAACCCCACCATTCCCCACATACCCCTCTCTCCAGAAAGAGCAGCTGCAGAGCAGGCCCTTGGAGGCATTTAATCGTGCACCATACCTTTGGGCCTTGGCCTGCCGGTTTCAGGTCGGCTGCGGCGCAAAGTGGCAGGCACGATCTCGGGGGGCAGGTGGAGATAATCACGGAGATACTGGATGCCCTCGTTGGTAAGGTACCAGTAGAAATGTCTCCAGGCAAACTGTTCCTTCACATAGCCTCGTGATTTGAGAGACTGTCAAGACAGAAAACTTCTGTTAAGACATAACTAAGGGCTCAAAGCTAGAAACTAGGTGCAAAGGGAAGCTAAACTGCTAGCAGACGAGCTTTCACAGTGTATCTACCTCACAGCCCTTCAAGGCAGCTAGCAGCTCTGGCTGTCCTGAACTCTCCTTGGAATTTGTCTTGAACATCAGTGGACAATCCCTCCATCTGCACCCCACTCCAGCAGCCCCCAGGCTACCTGCATGGCTTTCATGACGTGAAGATTAGGCACATTCTTGTCTGCCAGCTCAGGGTGCTTGGGCATGTGAACGTCCTTCTTGGCCACCATCACCCCCTCCTTAAAAAGGAGTTCATAAATGGCGATCCGGTTCTTCTTGGGCATCAACATCTGCAAGAAAGGAACGATCCGATCACCAACAGCACTCTGAGCAATGTGGCCAGGGTACATGAACAGAGTTCATGACCCCCAAGTGACCATAAAAGTCACTGTCCCATGGGTTGAAAACTCAAAACACATAGAAAACATGCAGGAGAAATAAACTCAAATTCCGCAAAACCGAAACCCACCAGTTACCAGCTCCCTCCCCCGGCCCTCAACACTTCAGTTGACAAGGCATTAAAACAAAAGGGGAAAGGGGCACAGATTCACTCCTAACTTTCACCCCCACAATCACAAAGGTATAATGGAATTCTCGGAGTATTTGGGGACCGTCAGCAACTGTACCTAGGTGTGGAATAGCGCGGCTGAACTTTCAGGTACGCAGGGAGGGCCCAGAGTATCTGGGAAAGTCTTTGATTCATGACAGGCCGCTGATCCCAAACAACAGTGCTAAGGCCTTCGCCCCGTCACCTCCTACCACTCGCTCTTCCTCCAAACTAGAGCTCTACGGCCAAGCAAGGAGGCAGCCGGGGGTGAGGGGCTTCTTTTCCGAAGGAAAGGCGTGCTAGCGGGGTGCAGTCCCTCTTGCCTTGTCGGGATAGTGCCCGCCACGCAAGGGCTTCATTCCCTTCTCCGCTCTCCGCCATCAGGACGCCAATCTTCAGCAACAGAGCCCCACTACCCCTCAAAAGTGCGCCCCCGGCCCCTCTCACTACCCAAAAATGGGCGCGCGGGCAGCGGTAGATGGGCCCCCCACCTCGACCCCGCGTAAGCGCGGCGACCACGACGGCGAGAGAGCCAGGATGGGGGCCGATGGAACCCATACTTCAGAGGAGCTCACCGTTACGGCTTCTGCGTCCGGGTCCGGAGCTGGAAAGGAAGGAGCATGCGCGGCACCGCGTCTCTTCCGGACTGACGTGCCCCGCCCCCCGTCAGGACCCGCGCACTGCCTGGGTTGGCCTCGGCGGTGCCTGAGACACTGGCGGCTGTCTGCGGCCGTGAACCCTGACCGCCTATGGACGTGGGCACCGGGAAACCGCAGCCGCGAGCTTCTGAGCTAAGTGCTTTGTCAGTAAATGGTCACTTTTACGCTTGGACAAGCCTTTTAGAAACACGCTACTATTTAATTTCCCACCGATAATTTAATATTATTATGCAAGTAATATATGCTCTTTGAGGGGGTAAAGAGAGAACATGCAAAGTAACAACAATAACAATAATTAAAGACTAAAAACAATCCTAACAACCAAAGATAATCACCTTTTGGTATATATTTTTCCAAACGCATGCATACATACATACATACATACATAAATACATACATACATAAATGCATATATGTTTGTTTAAAAAACAAAAATGGTAAGTTTTGTATGTACATTATATATGTTTGGTAACCTGTTTTTTTCTGCTTACCAATACGAGTATGTCTAGGTGAAGTCTCATGAGGAAATAAAAGAGAATGTAGGAAAGAGACACTGTCACAATATTTTCCAGAATTATTGGAAGACAACACACTTCAGATTCATTGCACTCATCAAATCCCAAGTTGGAAAAATGAAAATAGGTCCATGCCTAAACATATCATAATGAAGTTGCAAAATATCAAAGACAAAGAGAAGATCTTAAAAGCAGCCAGGAGGAAAAGACAGGTGTGACTGCTTACTTCCCAGTGGCAATAATGCAGTCTGCTGAATATAGCCTCCCCCTCTCTTCCAATTCAGTAGCTGGAGTGATCCTGCTACAACATCAGACCATGTCACTCCCTGGCTTAAAATCTCCAGTGACTCTCCAGTTCACTTACAAAAATACTCAAAGTCTTTATTTGATATAATTTTTAATGTTTAAATGTTTTATCCTCCTGGAATATTTTCTGATGTAAAAATTTTTCCTCCATAGGGTTACCCAATATCTCAACATAATTTCCTCAATAAGCTATGATTCTATTTATCTGAAATACCACTAAATTGTTTTTGAGAGATGAATTCAGTTTTAGATTTTGCCTATGAGACACACTGGTGAAAATACCCAGGGTAATTTTAGATGAAGAGCTCAGAATTTGTCCTGTGGGAGAAAGCTGGATTAGATTAGGTAAGGGACTCCTCTGATTCTGTGAGGATCTGAGATCACCTAGAGAGGGTGTGGTGTGAGAAGAGGATGAGGGACCCTGCAGCACTTCCCAGCGCACCCTAGGATGGTATTCCTGTGGGTAGCTCCATACCTGGATGGAGCTGGCTTATGGGCAGGAACCATGCCTTTCTCCTCTCTCAGTGCCCTCTCCTGCAGTTAGCACAACGTCTCACACATGTCAGGTATACTTAATAAATGTTTCAGGAATAAACAGCAACCTCATGAAGAGCAGAGGAGATTAGAGGCTATTGAGTAAGGAAGGAGGATGAATAATGATACCCTCTGACACTACAAAAGACTTCTCAGGTGACAGTGCATCCTGGAGTTCACTGAATTCCATTCAGCTGTTGGGCACTGAGCACCTGGCACTGGCCCAGGGGGTGGAGCAACAGTCGGCCAGGAACACACATGGATCCTATGCCAAGCAACAAATACCTCCGTTATGTGCTGGGAACTATGAAAAAAATGACCAGGGTGTAGTAACAGAGAGTAACGGTGAATGAGACGGTGACAGTTCAGCTGAAACCTACGGAGAAGTCAAGCTTGGGCTGAGAACAGGCTGGGGGAACAAGTCCTATGAAAGGCCCTACTGCAGAGGAATGGAGAAGAAAGGCAGCCAGCTCAGATTGGCTTAACAGGTTAACAGGGCGAAATACTGTAGTTAAGATTTTATTCAAAGTGCAATGAAAAGCCACAAAAAAGGGTTCAAGCAGCAGTGGCATGTTTTAAAGAGATCAGCTTTATAAAAACCAACCCCATTTTTACCATTCCCACCCTGTATTGTACATGAAATACAAATATATCACCTGCCATGTATTACAAGCGTGCACACACACACAGAACCAAAAAAAAACAAAAACTGAGGTTTAGAGAAAGAGATATGTCTTGCCCAAGGTCACAGAGGTAGAAATGATAGATATGGACTCTGCAGAACCTGCAGCCTTCCCCTCTGCCTTAGGCTGTCTCTCTGCAATGGGTCTTCCTGCTGAAGCCAAGGTCAGGGGCAGGGAACCAGAGCCCAGAATTTAGAGTAGTCAGAGAAGGGGCTCTGGCTCTCCTAGGGTTTAGTGTCACCCCTGCCGCCCATTAGAATCCCTTGGGAGGCTTTTAAAAATCCATTCATCCAGGCCATACCCTAGATGCATTAAGTTAGGCACTCTGGGGGTAAGGCCCAGGTAGTTTACTTTTTAATTTTTCTTGATGTATAATATACATGCTGTAAAAGCACACATATCTTGAGGTTACAAGTCAGTGTATTTTTTTCGTGTGTGTGTGTGTGTGTGTGTGTGTGTGTGTAAATCCATGTTAACTACCATCCAGATCAAGAGATAGAATATGAACAATACTCCAGAAGTCTTTCTTTCCAGTCAAAGCCCCACCCCACTCCCAGGTACGTCATCACAGTATGTATTCATTTGTGTCTGGCTACCCATCTGTCTCTATCACTAGGTCTGTGAGAATCCATGTCATAGGCATGCGTTGCTTCTTACTTTTTGTTGCTGAGTGGCATTCCATTGTACAGATATACCACAATTTGTTTATTCATTTATAAATTGATGGACATCTAAGTTGTTTCCAGTGTTCGGCCATTACAAATAAAGCTGCTAAGAGCGTCTTCTGGTGGACTTGAGTATTGGGCAGCAGCTTCTTTTTTTTTTTTT
>NW_017731681.1:1061242-1065956 GCF_001890085.2 Hipposideros armiger | reverse complement strand
CCACAGGTTGAGAACCGCTGTTCTAGGAGTTTTATGGTTTCAGATCTTACATTTAAATCTTTAATTCATTTTGAGTTTATTCTTTATATGGTGTAAAAAGGTTGTCCAGTTTCATTTCTTGCATTATCCATCCAGTTTTCCCAACACCATTTATTGAACAGATTGTCTTTACCCCAAAGGAGGTATAGTCTTAGATTATAGACCATAGATTAAATGACCATATAGGTGTGGGTTTATATTTGGGCTCTCTATTCTGTTCCATTGATTTATGTGTCTGTTTTTATGCCTATACCATGCTGTTTTGATTACTATAGTCTTGTACTATAGTTTGATATCAGGTAGTGTGATACCTCCAATTTTATTCTTTCTCAAGATTGCTTTGGCTATTTGGGGACTTTTGTGGTTCCACATAAATTTGAAGATTATTTGTCTTAGTCCTGTGAAAAATGCCATTGGTATTTTGATAGGGGCATTGAATCTATAGATTGCTTTGGGTAATATGTTACCCATATTTGGGTAATTTGGGTAAATGTTAATTCTTCCTATGAGCACAGTATATGCTTCCATTTATTTGTATCTTCTTCAATTTCTTTCTTCAGTGTCTTATAGTTTTCTGAGAACAGGTCTTTTACCTCCTTGTTAAATTTATTTCTAGGTGTTTTTATGCAATTGTAAATGGATTGTTGTCTTAATTTCTCTTTCTGACAGTTCATTATTGATGTATAAAAATAAAATCGATTTCTCAATATTAATTTTGTATCCTTATACTTTACTGAATTCATTTATCAGTTCTAATAGTTTTTTGGTGGAATCTTTAGGGTTCTCTGTATACAGTATTATGTCACCTGCAAATAATGATAGTTTTACTTCTTACTTTCCAATTTGGATGACTTTTATTTCTTTATCTTGTCTGATTGCTGTAGCTAGGACTTCCAATACTATGTTCAATAAAAGTGGTGAAAGTGGACAGACATCCTTGTCTTTCTCCTCACCTTAAGGCAAATATTTTTAGCTTTTTCCTGTTGAATATGAAGTTAGCCGTGGGTTTCTTGTATATGGCCTTTATTATGTTGAGGTATGTTCCCCTGTTCCCACTTTGCTGAGAGCTTTTATCATAAATGGATGCTGGATTTTGTAAAATGCTTTTTCTGCATCTATTGATATGATCATATGATTTTAACCTTTCATTTTGTTTATGTGGTGTATTACATTAATTGATTTGTAGATATTGAACCAATATTCCATCCCAGGAGTAAATCACACTTATCATGGTGTATGATCTTTTTTTTTTTTTAAAGATTTTTATTGGGTAATTGGGGGGATGGGAACAGTGCTGGGGAATTGGGGGAAGGGGANGGACGGCCGCTCACTGCGGCTGCTGGCCGCTCACGCTGGCTGCTGGCCACATACGGTAGCCCACATATGGCAACCCACTGCCACAGGGAGTGCAGCCCACGCCGTCGCCGGCGACTCACGGCAGCCCAGCTCCAGGTTGAGCTGCCGTCCAGCATCCCAGCTGTAGAGGGCAGTGTCACTGGCCCTCACATGTGGGATCCGAACCGGGGCCCTCCGGCATCCCAAGCGAGTCCCCAACCATCGCGCCACTCGGCCGGCCCTGGGCAGCAGCTTCTAAGGCAAACATCATTGAGAACTATGGATAAAGAGTAAACCACAGTCCCAATATGGCGTCACTTGTGCTAAAAGCCCATGATACCGAACCTAGATTTAATCTGTAACCTAAATGTAGTTCCAGCCTCTCCCAGGTGTAGAATTTTAAACCAATCAGTTTAGAATTTCCTAATCCACATTAGTGAAGTAATCTGCCCGATAAGACCACTTTCCCCTAAGGGAAGGTGTCCTTGCCTGAAATAATCCACTGTTTAGTCCCACCCTCTTTCTACTTATAAAAAGCTTCCATTTTGTGCAGACCCTCAGAGTGCCCATCTAGTTGCTAGATGGGAAGCTGCCGGATTCATGAACCACTTAATAAAGCCAATTAGATCCCCAAATTTACTCAGTTGAATTTTTTTTTTAACACAACTGATTCTGAGCAATCTATAAACTCCTGAGGGCCACTGCAGGGACCCCTGGGAGTCTCTCCAGTTGGAAATGAATAAACTATGGCTTGTAAAGATTTTCTAGTCACAGTTCCTTTCCATTTCAGGTTCCAGAACCATTAATAAAATCTGTCACAGCAGGAATGGAGGGAGACCTGGGGAGCGAGCAGTGCCTCCTATGAGCAGCACAGTGGCCTTTATTTCTGAGGCTCTGGGAACAGAGGGGAGGGCACCCTTTCATGGCGTGGGTGGGAGGGGGGTTGGTGGGGGCAGGGAGGGTTGCACTGGCTGTAACAGTAAACCAGACATTCTTCAACAGGCACACAGGCCTCACCTCTCCCGACATCTCCCTTCATCACATCTAGAATAGCTTCCTAATCCTGTAGCAAGTTACCTTCTCCCACTCCTGAAGAAACCTCCTCAAAAGAACCATCTGTGAATTTTCATTTTTAGCTTTCATGGCATATGTGAATTTGTGATAAGTAGGTAGATGGCAGCTGATACATTCCTGGACACACACACACAGCCACCCACATCTGGTGCCATGGGGGTGAAGGTGTTATTTCTTTTCTAAATGGAGCCTGACCGTACCTCCACATAGGCAAACCACACCATGGACAACCTCTCCTTCAGCGACTGCCACCTCTGCCTGTCATTGTTTGGGGCAGCTCCTCTTACCTCACCTGCCTGGAGCTTCCATGATTATCTTCCTGAATTATTTGATAATGACCAGCGTTGAGACAAAAATAGAAGACAAGTCAGGAACTGCCATAAGTTTACAGCCTGTTGGATGTGTTGCCTTGCGTCCTTGCTGCTGCTGATGCTATAGAGATGGTCCATGTTGGTGTCAAGGTGTGGTTCATCCTTGTCACCTGTAAACCTGTGAGCATTTCTCATACTCCCTTGTTTTCTTATTTGCATAACTACATCTTCAGGTACCCGTTTTACAGCAGGAAAAACTGAGGCATGGAAAGATTTGGAATGTCAGGTCCACGAGAGCAAGGATTTCTGCCCCTGGTGCTCACAGCTGGGGCCCAGCAGCCTGGGACAGTGCCTGGCACACAGGAGGGACTCAGTAAAGATTTCTTAAGGAAATGAATGAAGCTTATGTTGCATTTTGGTTTTGAAACTACTATCTCAGTGTCTTCTTCCTACTGAGCCTTCTTCCTCAGCACAGGCCATCACGACAAGCAAGGCAACCGCACTCCCCTCTAGAGAGTTTCCCCTCCATGGCCCTCGGAGCCTCTCTTTACCTCTGCAGTGGAGAGCATAGACTCGGGAGCTACACAGCCTGCTGCAAAACTTGGCTCTGCCACTCTGTAGCTTTGGGGACTTGTACCAATCTCTGACCCTTTCTGTGTCTCGGTTTCCCCTCTCTTCATTGGAAATAACAACAGTATCAACTTGATGGAGTTGTGAGGAGGATTCAAAGAGTTCATACAAACCATGTGTCTGGAGCAGTGCCTCGCACATGGCAAGTGCTCAAGAAATGTTAGTTATTAGTATTACTTTAAATTTTTTTAATTTCTCTTTTTCCACTTCATTATAAAATAAAATCAGATACAGAAAATAAAGATATAGCTTAGTGAACTTTGAATGCCCTTGTAACCACTACCTGTCTCATGAACTTTGCTATGCCCACCCCCCCAGGCCCTACCTTGCCCCATTCCAAGTGTAGCCCCTGGCACCCTCCAACAGCGCCACCGTCCTGACTCATGCTACTCACTTCAATGGAGTGTTACCACCCACGTGTGCATCTCTAGACACTGGTTCAGTCCTGCTCATCTAAAAAATCAGCCTTATTGAGGTATAATGTACATCCAAGAAAATTCACCAATTAAATGTTCAATTCTATGAGTTTTGACAGTCATGTAACCACCAGTTGTGATATAAGAACATTCCCATCACCCCCCAAAATTCCTTTTTTCCCCTTTATACTCCACTCCTCCCTCATTCCTGGGCCCAGGAAACTACCAGTCTACTTTCTGTCATTATAGATTAGGTGTCCTTTTTATAAAATTTCGTATAAATGAAATCATGTGGTATATTCTTTTTTGTGACTAGGTTCTTTCACTCAGCATAATAGTTTTGAAACTCATTCACGTTGTAGCCTGCATCAGTATTGCCTTCCTTTTAGTTGTTTATGTATCCTTTATTGGATGAACATTTGGGTTGTTACCAGTTTGGGGCTATCACAAATAAAGCTGACATGAACATTGGTGTGCAGGTTTTTGTATGAATGTATGTTTTCGTTCTCTTGGATAAATACCCAGGAGTTGAATTGCTAGGTTGTATATGAGGTGTGTGTTAAAACTGATATGAAATTGTCCAACAGTTTTCCAAAATGGCTCTACCATTTTACATTACCATCAGCAATACATGAGAGTTCCAGTTACTCTGCACCCTTGTTAGCATTTAGAATTGTCAGAGCTTTGTATAAATCAATTTTTTTAACCCATTTTCATAAGTATGTAGTGGTATCTAATTGTAGCTTTGTTTTTTTTTTTAAAGATTTTTATTGGGGAATTGGGGGAAGGGGAACAGATAAGTTGCTATCCTTTTGTTCTTCAGTCTAGTTGTGGAGGATGTTGTTTCACTGGCCCAAGTTGGCACCATCATTGCACTCTTCCCAGGAGAGGCAGATCAGTTGCCAGCCT
>NW_017731681.1:1054664-1061001 GCF_001890085.2 Hipposideros armiger | reverse complement strand
TCCTCAGCTCCTGCTTTGGCTTGCTCAGCTGCAGGTGAGGGGAAGGGGGCAGAGTGGGGTGAGGAGGACTTACTGCCTCCATGGCCTGCCCGGCTGCCTTCCTCTTGAGCCTACTGCAGATTCAGCTGTCTGGGACAGGACCCCAGAGCCAGAGAGGAGAGAGAGAAGGGGCAGGGATTCTTCTTTCTGCAGAAAGCGACAAACTTTCTTTTCCAATAAAGGTTCTGATTTTCCAGGAAGAAAGTCTTTCCCATCAGGAGGTGAATGTGCCTACAACCAATAGCACAGTAATCTGTCCACTGTTTGTGGAGCACCCACTATATCCTCACATTATTGATAGTCCTTCTGACAACACAGCAAATTGACCACAGTTTGTTCCATGTTGCAGATGAGAAAGCTGAACCCAGGTTCGCGCTCACACGGCCAGCAAGTGGCAGATCCAGGACTGCCTGGGCCCAAGGCTGTACAGGCTTCCCT
This sequence comes from Hipposideros armiger, assembly GCF_001890085.2. Taxonomy (NCBI): domain Eukaryota; kingdom Metazoa; phylum Chordata; class Mammalia; order Chiroptera; family Hipposideridae; genus Hipposideros; species Hipposideros armiger. Next base: position 1,060,524 of record NW_017731681.1, on the reverse strand, counting down.
GGCCAGGCAAGGTGGCCTCAGAGAGGTAAGAAACGGGGCTTCATAATAAATAGGTTCAGTGTAATCCCTATTAAGAGCTCAACAGTGTTTTTTTACAGAAATAGAAAAACTCATCATACAATTTATATGGAATCTCAAGTGACCCCAAATAGATGAAACAATCTTGAAAAACAACACAGTTGTAGATCTCACTCTTCCTGATTCCAAAACATACTGCAAAGCAACAGCAATCAAGATGGCATGGCATTGGTGTAAAGACAGACATATAGACCAATAGGACAGAATAGAGAGCCCAGAAATTAATCCGTATGTATACGGCCAAATGATTTTCGACAAGGGTATCAAGACGACACAATGAGGGAAGGAGAGTCTGTTCCATAAATTGTGTTGAGAAAACTGGATATCCACATGCAAAAGAATAAAGCTGGACCTCTACTTAACACCATGTATAAAAATTAGCTCGAAATGGATCAAAGATCTAACCATGAGAATTAAAACTAGAAAACCCTTAGAAGAAAACAAGGAGAAAATCTTCATAACATTGAACATGGCAATGACTTCTTGGAGATGACACCAAAAGCATAGACAACAAAAGAAAAAATAGATAAATTGGACTGCAGCAAAATTTAAAACTCTTGTGCATCTAACGACACTATTAAGAGAATAGGGGAAATTTTTGACCGTTTTTTTTTTCAAATTTTTAAGCTGATATATGATTCACATAACATAATAAATTATATGAGATAATGCACATAACATAAAATTCACCGTTTAAAAGCATATAATTCAGTAGCATTTAGTATATTCAGAATGTTATGCAACCATCACCAGTATCTAATTCCAGAATATTTCCATTGCCCCCCAAAGCAATCCCATATCCTGTAGCAGTCACTCACCATTCACCCCTTTTTTCAGCCCCTGGGTACCACTAATCTACTTCCTGTCTCTCTGGATTTGCCTATTGGCCCCACATTTTTTTTTTAGGAAATTTTATTGGGGAACAGTGTGTTTTTCCAGGACTCATCAGCTCCAAGTCAAGTAGTTGTTTCAATCTAGTTGTGGAGGGCACAGCTCAGCTCCAAGTCCAGTCGCCATTTTCAGTCTAGTTGCGGGGGGGTGGTGGTGGTGGTGGTGGTGGAGTGGGGCACAGCCCACCATCCCATGTGGGAGTCAAACCAGCAACCTTGTTGTAAGAGCACACGCTCTAACCAACTGAGCCATCCTCCTGCACCATATTGGCCCCACTTTTTAACACAAAATTTTAGTCAGATTTATTTCCATTATTAATTTTCATTGAGAAAATATTTTCTGGAGTGAATGGTATTAAGAAAAGATCATTCTTTGAGCAATATTCTATAGCATGCAGTACATTTTTTTCCAGTTTGATTTTTACTTTGCTGAAATTATTGTGATTGGGATCAATTCTTTTCTAATAATTTTTTAAAAACCCATGTGATTTATTGACTTTGCAGGGGGGTGGAGAAAACATACCAAGTTTCACTGTTTAGAGCTCCTGCAATTGTGAGTTTTCTTTGTGGCCATATTTCTACCAAGTATAATTTCCCTGATCAAGTTTTGCAGATGTGAATTTTGTCTAGACGTTTTGACTTTCTTTGAGTCATTTTTATGTTGTTTTGATGATTTATCAGGAACATTCACTGACCTCCCTTGTGAAGAATATCCCATTACGCTCAGGCTCTTGAATCCCCTCTTAGTTTTTATAACAGTATCACCACCTGACATTTATATTTATCTGTTTATCATCTGTCTTCCCACCAGGCTGTGAGTTCCTTGAGGGCAGGGATTTCATGTCTTGCTCATGGCTGTATTCCCATCATCCAGAACAGTGCCAGGACACAGTAGGTCCTCAATTAGTGGACTGAATGAAGGAATGAAATATGGCTTGGATAGAACACATGGTCTGTGTTTGTCTCTTAGTTAGTCCATGAGTGAAATCATGAGGGNGCCACTCGGCCGGCCCACAAGACTGCCTTTTTGATGGTGGGCTACGCCTGCCCACAACTAAGACTGAACTCGGCACCTTGAGCTGAGCTGCTGCCCAGATGGCTCAGTGGATAGAGCATCCTGTCAGGTTCCAATCCCACATGGGATGGAGGCTGTGCCCACTGGCAACTAAGATTGTAACATAGCACCTTGAGCTTAGAGGCCATGAGCTGCCGACAGGCAGCCAGATGGTGACTGGCGCTCTCCACAACTGAGATTGAAGAACAACTTGGTTGGTCCCCCTCCCCAATTCCCCAACACTGTTCTCCTCCCACAGTTTCCCAATTTAAGAAAAAAGAAGGAAATTATGTCACATACTACAACATGGATGAACCTCAAGGACATACGCTAAGTGAAAGAAGCCACAAGAAGATCAATACTGTATGATTCCACTTATATGAAGTTCCTGAAATAGTCAAAATTATAGAAACAGAAAGTAGAAAGGTGATTGGTGGCCAAGGGCTGGGGGCTGAGGAAATTAGTGTTTAATGGGTATTCATTTTGAAAGCTTAAATTTTGTAAGATGAAAACGTTCTAGAGATCTGTTGCACAACAATGTAAATATATTTAACACTACTGTACACTTAAAAATACTTAAGATGATAAATTTAATGCTCTGTGTGTGTGTGTGTGTGTGTGTGTGTGTGTTTTACCACAATTTTTAAAAAGGAGCTTATTTCCATTTGGAATGCAAACAACAACAACAAAAAGGCAGGTTCCTGTACTTTGCCAGACCTCCACATTTGTAATCCCTACAGAAGAGGCTTGGGAAGCTGCCTTTTAAACAAGTCTGCAGGTAATTCTTAAGCCCAATAACGTTTCTTGTCTTAGAAGTTGTGATTAAGAAAACAGGCTCTGAAAACTACTTGGCAACAAAAGTGACCCTAGAAAAACAACTTGTCCTCTCTGTTCCTTAGTTTTCTCTTCTGTATGATGGGGATGGTAATAGTGCTACTTACAGATAGGAGTGTTGTAAAGATTAAATTAGCTGAAAATCAAAAACACTTAATCCATGTATATATTATGATGATCAAAATCAAATGCTTCCTTTTGACCAAGGGGAGGTGAGGACAGAGAGGGGAGGTGCCTCATTGAAGCTCACTCCTCAATGTGGTGCCAGAGCCAGGAGAAGGACCCAGCTCACCTGCCACATGTGCTATCCTGTGCCTCAGTCCTTGAGGGCCTGGCCAAGAGACTGGGTCACCACAGCGACAGACTGGAGAGGAATGCAACCCTCCCCTGAACACATGTGCCTTTCCCCTGGATGCCTCCATGTTATTCCATTTCCCTGGCAGATAGAGCGAGAGCTTGCTTTAGGCAAGGCACAGACACTGGGTGTGGGGTTGGGGGCACTGTGGGTGTATCCACTGGGAGCTGCCTGCCTATTATCAACCCCAAGCCTTTGTGTGCCTGACCTCCCTGGCTTCTGGGGATGGGACAGCCCTGGCACAGAAACATATGGAGCACAGCCTTCTTGTGAGAGTCCCAGGTCCTTTAGAAAAACTGCATGAACAAATGCAACCTAATGGCTTTGGTGTAACAACAGATAAAGAGGGTTGCCTGTTTACTGTGTGCCTAGCTCTTATGGTTATGACTCCATTTTACAGATAATAAAACGGAGACACAAAGGGTTTAACTAACTTACCCCAAGCCACACAGCTAGTAAAGTGGAAGCAGCCTGGCATTTTACTGTCCTGAGTCTCAGCATCCTCATCTGTAAGGTGGGCATAATGATAGGGGCTGTGAAACAAGGGGCTGCCTTCAGAGGTGCAAATGGCCAGCCAATATTTGTTGCATGAGTTTGCTGAAATATGCACAGACACTGAGGTCCCCGTGCTCCTTTTGGGGGAGCTCAGTGCAGGGTGGAGAGTAGGGAGGTAGGGGTGGGGAAGGCCACCTCCAGGATGGAGAAATTGGGAAGGCACAGGGGCACGCTTGGCCCTTTGGGGTCTGGTGTGTCAGTCCACAGGTCTGTGGTTATCTTCTGTGGANTACACATAAAATTCACTATCTTAACCACTGTTAAGTGTTCAGTAAGTAAATTCACATTGTTGTGCAGCCATCACCACCATCCATCTGCACAAGTTTTTTTATCTTACAAAACTGAAACACTATACCCGTTAAACACTAACTCCCCATTCCCCCATCCCCAGCCCCTGGCAACCACCATTCTACTTTCCGTCTTTGTGTTTTTGACTACTCTAAGTACCTCATATATGTAAAATAATGCAGTATTTGTCTCCCTGTGGCTGGTTTATTTCACTTAGCATAATGTCCTCAAGTTTATCCATGTTGTAGCACACACACAAACAAGGCACAAATGAAAAGAATGAGATAGGGAAAAAAACTCAACATGTCTTTTAAGTCTCTTTTAATCTACTGAGTCTTCCTCTATATTGGTTTTTCTATGCTGTGTAACAAGTTATCACAAATTAAGTGGGTTAAAACAACACACATTTATTATCTCACAGCTTCCACAGGTCAAAAGGCTGGGCAAGGCTGAGCTGGGTCCTCTGCTCAGGGTCTCACAGGCTGTGGTTAAGGTGTTGGGTGGGCTGCTTTCTCATTTGGAGGCTTGACTGGGGAAGAATCTATTTCTAAGCTCATTGAGGTTTTTGGCAGATCTCATCTCTATGTGGTTGCATAACTGAGGGCCCCAGACGTTTGCTGGCTGTTGGTCAAAGCCACCCTTAGGTTCTAGGAGCTGCCTGAAATTTCTTGTCCTCTCCATTGGCTGTTAACAGCATGGCTGTTTTCTTATTCAAGACTAGTAGGAGAGTCTCTCCCTCCAGTTCTGTTAAGATGGAGTCTTCTATAACAAAACATAGACATGGGAGTGACATCCCATCACCTTTGCCATATTCTATTGGCTAGGAGCAAGACACAGGTCACACCTACACTCAAAAGGAAGGGATTATATAAGGGCAGACTCATTGAGAGCCACTTATGGTGTGTTGGCCACACTCTCCATTCCTTTTTTTCTTTACAATTAATTCTTTGAAATACCTGGGCTGTTTAACCTGTAGATTTTCCTGCAGGCTGGATTTTGCAGATTGAACACACACTGCAATTCAACATGTCCCTCTGTCCCCTGTTTTTCTGGCAAACTGGCAGCTGGACCCTGAGGATTGATTGGACTCAGGAAGAATCCCTTTTGGAACATTTCAGGACGTGGCATGGTCTTCCCTCAGGAGGCACATGATGTCTGGCTGTATCTCTTTTTGTGACATTAGTAGCCATTGATGGTCAATGCCTACATTAGTTAATTCATAGTAGGTAGCAGAATGAGGATGTTCTAATTCTACTATTTCATTTATCAGTTGCAATATTTTCATAGAGATGCTTCCCCTCATCCAGGTTACACTGTAGTATGTAGTTCATATAGAGAAGGCAGGATAAATTTCTGATTCATTTCTTTCAGTCACCAATTTCCTAGATAATAATAAATTGGCTCCCTATCAAAGTGACCCATTATTTTTTAATAGTGTTATGAACTTATGCATTTAAAAATGTTTGATTGATTTGAGTCTATGGCAATTCTTATCCTTATTAAAGCTCACATGGTCCAGTGGGAGCCTCTTCAAACTCGCTCCTGAGTCCTGTTGACCTGATCCTATTAGTCTTTGAGAGTTTTCTGTTAGCTGGCACGTCATGGCAGTCCAGACTCATCTTGTACCTTGTGCCTTCCTGCTCCAGACTTGAAACAAGGCAGTTCTCCAAGAGGTCCTGATTTCTTTTCATAGGCAATGATATTTCAAGGCCACAATCTGGGCTTTAGGGATGCTCGTTGCTGTTGGATTGATCATTGTTTCTAGCCTTGGTGGACACAACTAGGAAACACACACACACACACACA
>NW_017731681.1:1050270-1053305 GCF_001890085.2 Hipposideros armiger | reverse complement strand
CTAGCTAGACTGTTCCAGCCCCTGCACTAGCCACACTGCAGTGTTGGCTGCTCTTCTCAAATTGGTCACCGTGCTTTCCCGTGAATATCTGTGGCTTATTTTGGGGTCCTCCTATTTTCAGGTCACCAGATGCTATCCCTGCTGCTTCCGTTTGTTACCGTAGGCAGAAAGCACAGGGCCTTGGGGAGGGAGTTGGAAGGGAAGGAGGAGGTAAGGGAAAACAAAGGAGGGAGGAGATGAAGATGCAGCTACCAGAAAGGCCAGAACTTGATTTTGGTGTTCCACATCTGCTCCAGGACACCATCTTGCCCCTCAAGGTGAATGTTAGCTAATTGTAATGAATTACAATTTTATTAGCATTACAGGGAGGAAAAATCTCCACCCCTGTGTTACCGTGACAGTTCCCACAAGGGCCATATAAGGACAAAAAAATCCCTCCTCCCAACTGGAAGGAGTGGTCTGCAAAGACCTGCCTGGGAATGGCTGGAACACCACCCCTAATAGTCTTGACTATTTCGCGCCCTCATTTTGAAAATAATAAACTCCCAAACCCCAACCGTCTTTGGTGCGACGGTGTTCTCCCAGCCTGCCCACTCCCACCACCTTGGGAGTGCACAGTCCTACCCTCTTTCTTTCAATAAATTCATGGCTTGCTCAGCTTATTCGGTGCACCTTGGAATTCTTTCCTTGCGGCATAACCAAGAACCTGTTTTCCAGCAACACCTCTGCCTCTTCCCCCACAGCTGCAAGCCTTGTGGCTGTCCGCAGTTTGTCCTCATCCACTCATACTTCATGGAGATAGCTTGTCACCAGTTATGTTGTAAACCTTGTCAGTGGTTTTTGGTGACGGCTAGGGTCACTCACTCTGCTGGTGGCTGGGCTAGGCTGGAAAGTTCCAACAGACCTCACTGGGCATTCCCCAGGGGGCCGCTCTCTCCCCACATGGTGGCTCAGCACTCAGTCATCTAAGCTTTAAAGCACAGCGGTGGCTTCCCAGAGAGCACAAAAGCAGAGGCTGCTAGGTCTAAAGATCAATCCTACAGCAGTCTGTTGGTCAAAGCGTCACAGACCTGCCCAGATTCAAGTGGGGGGAGGACAGACTCCACCTCCGATGGGAGGAGCTGCAGGTGTGCGCAGGGAGGGGGATGGATGAGGCCATCTTTGGAGATCCCAATTCAGGCTTGCCTGATCCAGAGCCCAAGCAGGTACCATCCCCCACCCTTCAGAAAACTTGCCTGGAGCCTATGGAAGTCTACCTCAGTCACTGTCACTAAGGGATGGGGCAGGGGAGGGAAGGATGGGTGACTCCTGGTCTCCACAGTGCCCAACCAAGTATGGAGTTCCCACCTGGGGCTCTGGGGAGCCTGGGGATTGGGGTGGGGGGACGCTGTGGAAAGGAAAGAAATTAGCTCTCATTTTTCCTCCCCACCCCATCACTTGCAGGCCCTCTGAGGGCTGGCAGGACATATGGCCCTGCGAGTGGTAAGTCAAGCCGGGAGCCCTGCCAGGGAGGGCCAGATGGAGCAGGAGGAAGGCACAAATCAGTCTCCATGGCCGGCACCATAAATAACATTCCTGGGCGTGGGTGGCAGCTCTGCAGGCCCATTTCACCAGCCTTGCAATATCCAGCCTGTGCCCCCTCCCTCGCCTCTGGCCTGTAAGTCTTAATCGAGCTGCCTGGCACAATAGCTCCTTGCAGCCTGCAGGGGAGGACAGCTGAAGGGGAAGATAGATAATATGATGTGTCAGGGACACTCCAAAAATCATTATTTTGTTGCTACCTTGCTGTTCCTCCATGCACGGGGCTGAGCAACCTGGATGAGTATGGGGCAAGACACCTCCTGGAGCCCTGGCATTCTGATGAACAAAAGGGCAGGCAAACTTTTCCCTTCTGATGCCTCAGCTTTTTTTCTGGGGCTGGCTGATGCCATATGGCAGTTCCACTTCCTCAGCAGTAGAAGCGAATTTTTCTAAATTGGAGAGCTGGCCCTCAGCCTTTCCAATGGTCTTTTGTCTCATCTTCTCCTTTCAAGGTGATTTGACTTTCTGCCTCTGGTTAAATTCCACATGCTGAACCTTTCATCCTTAAGAAGCAGAAACGGGCTTCCACCTGCTAGAACTCCCCAAATACCTTGGCTGTCAGGCTCACAGTGGGCAACGGGTGCCAGGCGGAGCAGAGAGTGCAAAGGCAAGCGAGGCTGCTGCTGTCATCTCCTGGGGCTTTGTTCCTCCCATACTTGGTGTCATGGAGGTTTTTTGAATTGTGCAACATCTTAGAGCACTGATTCTCAGACTGTAGCCCAGATCCCATCTGGGAATCACCTGGGGAGTTTTAAACAATGTCAGGTTCCAAATCAAAACCACAAGACCACAAGGTACTACCTCACACCCATTAGGATGGTTACTATCAATAAAGAGAAAATATCAAGTGTTGCTGAGGATGTGGAGAAAAGGGAACCCTTGCGCACTGTTGGTGGAAACATAAATTGGTGCAGCCACTATGGAAAACGGTTTGGAGTTTCCTCAAAAATTAAAAATAGAACTACTATATGACCCAGCAACCCCACTTCTAGGTATGTACCTAAAAGAACTGAAAACAGAATTTCCAAGAGATATTTCATACCCATGTTCACTACAGTCATGCGCCATTTAACAACAGGGGTACATTGGAGAAATTCATCCTTAGGCAATGTCGTCACTGTGTGAAAATCATAGAGTGCATTTACACAAATCTAGATGGCACAGCCTACTACAAACCTAGGCTATACAGTATAGCTCATTGCTCCTCAGCTACAAGCCTCTACAGCCTGTTACTGCACAAAACAACACAAGGTTAAATCAAGTGAAATGATGCAATCAAGAGACGCGTAAATGTGAGAGGCTGCTACCAGCATAACACAGCATACTGTTTTACAGCAAACTTTTGTAAAATAATGATAAAAAGTGTAGTACAGTGAATACACAAACCAGTAACATAGTCATTTATTATCATTAGCAAGTATTATGTACTATACATAATTGTATCTGCTATACTT
>NW_017731681.1:1018456-1043746 GCF_001890085.2 Hipposideros armiger | reverse complement strand
TGAGGACGAGCCATGTTCCAAGAAGCTCTGAATTTTGCCAAGGAGACAGATAACCAACAGAACAGCCTCCACACCACTGTTTGATTTACTTATGCTACAAATGGCAACTTATGACTTAGGGGCAACAGAGCACATTGTCGGCATGACTGGAAATGGTGCTGATGGTGCCACCCAGAACCATCAGGGCAAAGGAGAGACCAAGAGGACAAGGAGGTGGAGCTCCGACAACACTTACACCCGTACCTGCTGTTGCTGGAGGCTGACATCCAGGAGCCTGGCTTTTTCTCTGCCTTCTCTCCCTCCATTCTGCCCAATTGGACACTTATTGAGCAACGGAACCACAGCCAAGAACTGGGTCCCATGATGACTAACCTCAGTTCAAGTCCTCCATCCTGGTTATCCATTGCTTGAGAACAACCCACCCCAAAGCTTAGTGGCTTCAAACAACAATGTATTATTACCTCTCCTGATTATGCGGCTTGACTCAGCTCATCTGGGCAGTTTTCTCACTCAAGAAAACGGTTTTCTTGTGTTTGCAGCCACATTGCTTGCTGGGGTTGGAGTCATCTGAAGGCCTGACTGGGCTGGAAGCCTAGGAAGCTCTGTCTTTCTCACTGCTGCTGGTTGGTGCTGGCTGTCAGTGAAGGCCATCAACCAGAGTGTGTGGCAGGAAGCAGAGCGACACTGAGAACTAGCACATCATCACATCTGCCACATTCTATTAGTCAAAGTAGCCACTGGGCACAGATTGAAGGGAGGCAGTGCAATAGACCCCACCTATTGAGGGGAGGGCAAGGTCACACTGCAGAGGAGCATGGGGATGGGAGTTATCATCTGGGTCATTGGAAAATGCACTCTGTCATAGCCTCATAATGCATTGAGGCGGGGTTCTACCAAGATAAGCAAAGATTTCCTGCTTTTGCAGAGCATTCTTGACTCTTCAAAGAGCTTTCATGCCCACGCTCATCACAACACCTGTGAGGGGCGCGGACTGGCTGTTCACATGGGGCAGCACCTGGGTCTGCATCTATGCACCGCTGCTTCCTTCCTGCATGACTTGAGCAAGCTATTTCCCCTCTATGTGCCTCGGTGTCCTCATCTGTATAATGGAGGGATAATAACAATGCCTGCCTCATAGCTTCATTGTGGGAACTAGGCAAAACATTGGCTGTGGGGTGCTTGGAATAGTGTTGAGGACAGAACAAGTCCATGTGAACAATGGTTATCATGATTACTCCCCCTATTGTATTTATTTTTATCTCTAACACTTGTAATTTATTTTTAAAAGTAGGTTATACATATACACGGTTCAAACATCAAAAAGGAATATGAGAGTCCACAGAGTGGAGTCTCCCTGCCTGGTATCCAGCCTCCTGTTTCTCTTCCCTGGAGGAAGCCACTCTGCCCAGGTCCCTGAGTCCTGCCAGAAATACCCTCTGCATTTACAAGCAAACATGGATATATACTCTTCTGCCACCTCTTTTTTTTTTTTTTTTAAGCTGAGCCATCCTGCTACCTGTTGGCAGCTCAGCAGCTGCTCAGCTCGGGCTGGACTTGAACCGCTGTTGCTCAGNTGAGCTTTGGAGATTTCCCTCCTCTTGAAATTTTAAATTCTTCTTTGAATGTTTGGTAAAATTCACCTGGGAAACCATTTGGTCCAGGACTTGTTTGTTGGGAGTTTTTTGATTACTGCTTATATTTCATTAGTAGTAATGGTCAGTTCAGATTTTCTGTTTGTTCTTGATTCAGTCTTGGAAGATTGCATGTTTCTAGGAATTTATCCATTTCTTTCAGTTGTCCAATTTGTTGGCATATAACTGTTCATGATATTTTCTTATTATCCTTTGTATCTCTGTGGTGTCAGTTGTCACTTCTCTTTCTTTCTGATTTTATTTATTTGGGTCTTCTTTCATTTTTTCCTGATGAGTCTGGTTAAGGGTATATCAATTTTGTTTATCTTTTCAAAGAAGCATCTCTTGGTGTAATTGATCTTTTGTATTGATTTTTTAGACTCTATTTCATTAATTTCTGCTCTGATCTTTATTATTTCCTTTCTTCTACTTACTCACTTTGGGCTTTATTTGCTCTTCTTTTCCTACTTCCTTTAAGTTAAATTGTTTATCTGAATTTTGTTTGTTTGTTATTGTTTCTTGAGGCAGGCCTATATTGCTGGTAGGAACTACAAAGCTATCTGAGGTTGGTCGCTCCATGTGCTGGACCTGGAGGCATGTGAGAGATCCCACACTGAAAGCTGAGGACTGCTGCCACCAGTACCAGGCCTGGGATAGATCTGTAAAAAGCCCAGGACACCCCGAAGTCTGCTGCTGCCTGCCAGCTCCCATAAGGCTCAGCTGCTGATACAGCCTCGTGTGGTATGCGAGTTGGGTGAGGGGGTCTCAGGGTGGGATGGGTGGTATTCACTAGGTTAATGTAGATTCTGGTTCGGTGTCAGTGCTGAGCCTGGACATACTCAGAAAAAGTTTCAGAGCACACCGAGGCTAGCTTGTGCCCACCTGGGGCCTGCAAACCCCCGAGAGTTACCCAAGAAAGAGTGCAATGTGGGCGGGTCTGGCTGCTGGCAAAGATTATGCCTCTGGCCTTGTGCAAACTGGGTGGGGTTGAATCCCAGGGAGTCACCAGGTTAAAGTGAGAGGAGCTCATAAGGCCAATGCAGATTCAGGTTTAGCTGTGTGGGGAAAGGCTCAACACAGGAAAGATGGTGCCCACCTGCCGGCTGCACGGGAGGATGATTCTATACAGGAAAAATAGCAACTGTCCCTCCAGTCCATGACCTGAAGCCACACAACTGTCTCTCCCTGTATGTCTCTGACTCTCCCTGAGTAACTGTCCCTCTGCTGCAGCCCAGGGTGAGTGCCTGCGAGAGAGTCTGTGCATGAGAGCTTTAAGAGGATGTCTGGGTTTCCCACAGCCTTCCTTCTCGCTTGGATGGTCAGAATCCTCACTGTTTTTCACAGTCAGATGTTGTCATACTCCAGGCTGGGGAGCCCAGTGGGGCTGGGGTCCCATGCTCCTCCAGGGGGTACTGCCACACAGCTGAGATATCTCTCCTGATTCTCAACCACTACATGCAAATGCGGGACTGGCCTGCTTCACATCCCTCACCCTCCTACCAGTCTTGATGTGACTTTTTCTTTATANCTGGGGCGGGGATGGGAGTCAGGTATTAATTTTGAAGATGACATTACAAATGGCGAACTCTGTCCACAATCACATCTTCAGTATAAAAGATTATTATATACTGAAGTGTAGTGAACCACATTTCTCTGTTGCTCAGGACACAGAAATTAAAAACCGAAACACAAACAAAAAATTTTTAATTGCGCGTTGAACTTGACACGGAGCATCACTGATGTAGCCTGCCTGCAATTAAGGTCCTAGGCCACTAGGTGGCGATGGTGCTACTGAGGGCTGTTCCAGAGCAGATACACTAAGAACTCTCTCAGGTGTCTTTCCTTTTTATACATTGAGAGGCCTCACCTAAGGGCCTTAGTTTCCTCACCTGTAAAATGGGGATAATAGTACAAACTATGTGCATGTAACATCCTCCTGTGCACAGTAAGACCTTCAATAAATGTATGCTTCTTCCTGGAGTGATTAAGAACATGGTTTTAGAACCAGACAGCTTGAGTTTGAATTCCAAGTCCACACTACCTACTAGCTGTGTGACCTTGGGCAAATTACCTAACCTCCCTGGGCCTTAGTTTCCCTATCTGTAAGTGGGGCTAGTAATCATACCTACCCCCATAAAATTATACGTGTAAAGTTCTTAGAAGGTGCCCGCTCCAAGAAAAGTGCTCTGAGTTTGCCATTGGTCTGTGTATGTCCTGGGGTGTACCTTCTCTCCAACATAGTCTGGGTCCCAACTCTGGGCACCTCCCAAGATTGAGGGCCTCATCAAGATGATATGTCTTCAGGGTGTTTTTAATACCTCTCCCCGCCCCCCACCCACATAAGTCATGGACAGAGAAAGCCACAATTCCAAGATTTCCTGACACCCTGGTTTGGGGCTTCAGGGCACAGCTGACAACAACCTCTGCCTACCAGACAGGTTATGAAAACCAATTTGCAAATGTGAAACCAGCTGGTGGGAAGATAAAGAGAGGTCATAAGGGGCTGTGAGGCTGTTTTTAAAATACTTCTGTCCCTTGAGGGTGTCCTGCTCACCTCCACGCATACTGCAGGTTGTGGGGGTGGGTAGAGGAATCTGGTGATGAAAGCACATGACCAAAAGTCAGGAGATCTGTTTTTAGTCCAGCTCTGTCACTGATGCTCTGTGTGTCCTTCAAGGAGTCACTTTTCTTCTCTGGGTTTCAGAGTCCTGCTCTGCCAAAACTGGGACACACTCCTTGCCTTCCTTTCCAATGAGAGATGTGCTGAGAGCAGAGAAACTCCTCCAAACCTCACCTCCTCCTTGAAGCCTTCCATCTTAGATGGAACAAAAGAGAATCCAAGGGCCGGCCATGTGGCACATTGGTTATGAGCTGGCTTGGGACACCAGCTCTGAGCAGCAGGGCCGTGGTTTGGATCCCACATGAGGGCCAGTGACACTGCCCTCTACAGCTAAGATGGTGAACAATAGCTCAACCTGGAGCTGGGCTCCATGAGTCACAGGTGACGGTGTAGGCTGCAGTGGGACTGCAGTGGGCTTCCATGAGCTACTGTGCTTGGCTGGCAGCCAGTGTGAGTGGCCGGCAGCTGACATGAGCTGCCGTGAGCCACTGTGAGCAGCTGTTCAGCGGCCAGTGACGGATTGCCTCACACGGGAAGAGTGCAATGATAATACCAACATGGGCCAGTGAAGCGACGTCCTCCACAACTAGGCTGAAGAACAAAAGGACAGCAACTTGTCTGTTCCCCTTTTCTGATTCCCCAACGCTGTTTCCCTCCCCTAATGCCACAATAAAATCTTAAAAAAAAAAAAAGGGAATCCAAAGCCTTCCCACCTCCCTCCACCTCTCCTGATATTCATCATCAATCCATTACTTGCTCTCAGTGCTGGTCTGCTCTCCTGTCTGCATGTCCTTTCTGTCTTGTCTGCATTTGAAACTCTCCTGGGGAGGGCTGTGGCTGCTTCCTTGCTGTGCATGGCACGGAGAGTCTAGCAGGGGAGGCTTTTGACAGAGGGATGGCTTGTGGCTCTCGATGGAAAGGAAGGTCCCATGGAATCCCAGATGGGTCAGAACTTAATGGGACCAAGAAAAGTGAGCTGTTGGGTAGATAAGAGATGCAAAAAGTAGTTTGAAAAGTGAAAAGTGCTATGCAAATGAAAGTCTTGTTGTCTGGACAAGGGCATAAAACAATAAGAGAGGGAGGGTGGGTAGCTCAGGTTTGATGAACATTAAGTTTTGCAATCAGAAAATCTAGAAGGAAGTTAGTTCAATCTTAGAAAGCATGGAAGTTGTAGGTCAATTTCCAAAATAACATTTAATTTTGGATGACACATGGGCAGGGTGTGTGTGTGTGTGTGTGTGTGTGTGTGTGTGTGTGTGTGTGTGTGTGTTCCACTGTCATTTTTTTCAGGGCTTGGGGCTGCTAAGGTCTGAATTCAATGCCAGGCATACCTCAACTCCAGGTGAAATAAGCCCAGCTTGTCTGCTCCCTCACCCCCCCCTCCCCACCACCTGACCCCCCTCCATCATTTACCTATTCAGGTCTGCCCCTCATTACCATCCCCACAACTGCCCCAAGTAGATCCAGTTTCTGCCAACCTCCAGCCTCCAGCCTCTCTTAGCTCTCCGCACTGTGACCCCATCCCCTGTGAATGCCTGTGCCCCTCCCACTCTCACCATCCTCCACCAAATACCCGGCTGTCACGGGACCCTAAGTGTCCTCTCTCAGTCAGCATCCTGAGCTATGAACTTCACTGCCTTCAGAAAAATCACCAGTCCTGGGCTCCATCCCACCTGCATCAAAGTCCCGATGACACGCTGAGCCAGGCTAATATATGAGTAGGGGAGGGGCAGGTCTTCTAGTCTATCCATCCTAGATCACACTTGAAAAGCATCTTGGGAAACTAGCCTCTTCACTTTAAGAAAGTTCTGTCTAAAGGGAGAATTTTACAGCACTGCAGTAGACCAAAGGGGAAGGGACTGGGGGAGGGGGGGTGTACATGTTGTTAATGATAATAATAGATAGTATTTAATGCACACCGATTAGATTCCAGGCACTATGCTAGATGCCTTACATCCTTTGTCTAATTCCAACAACCCTGTGAGGTAAGTGTAATTGTCATAATAATAAGCACAATAAAATTAATTGAGCACTTATGTATGAAGCAGTTTACCTGGATTGTCTTGTGTCATACTCACAGAAACTGTGAGGTAGGTGCTGTTGCTATGTCCATTTTCCAAACTACGGAACCAAGGCACAGGTCAATTAAGAAACTTGTCACATAGCTATTAAGATAAGGAGGCTGAACCTCAGAGGGCTTAAGTAACATGCCCATTTTTACCCAGCAGAAAAGCAACTGAATGAAGCCTATGTCTCACCTCGCTCGCCCCCAGGCTCATTATGCCTTCTTCTGAGGCAATGGGAAATTTCAGCTGGGAACAGAAGCTTCTGGGGCGGGGATGGGAGTGGGACTTCATCAGTTCCAGACACCAGAATACCCCTTACATGAAGAGTGCCTAGGAATGCTCCAGGACCCTAACCCCAGTCATCTGCCAACTTCCCTGGCTTTGCTGGACTTCCCCAGTAACCCTTCCCTGCCTCCTGCTTCATGTGGCTCATCAGAATCCCAGCTAGCATTCAGCACCCCATTAGAAGAATGTTGCCTCCTCCAGGAAGCCTTCCTTGATGGCCGTAACCCAGCATGCTCTCGCCTTCTCAGGGACGTTGCCCACTTGACTGTCTTGTTCATCCTTTGGGTACTGCCATCTGGCTTCTCTAACTAGGTATTGAGTTTCTCTAGGCTCTAATACCTAACATGCAGTCAGTGCTCAGAGAATTCTTCTTGAATGAATAAGTATTGCACTTGGGCATTCCCCTGGGTCACTGGGGTCATGAATTTCAGTGCCAATATCGAGGGGAGATGGAGAATGAAGGCAAGAAATACAAATGTGTGACCAGCCCAGGTGTAAACAATAGGGAGTGGTGAGGTCTGTGGCAAACTAGAGTCTGCATGCCTATCTGAGGGGCTTCTGATCAAATTCAGCCACCCCCACTCCCTACAAATGGCTAGGACCTAATCTCACCCTGAACACCCTCACTTTCTATCCCTAGCTTTATTCTCCTACTTTATGCATTCCGCTTTAAAACATACTCTGTATACTACTGGGTTGTGGGAAAAGTCATGACGCATTTTTGCAACGAAAAACAGAAAAAACATGTCATGACTTTTCCGACAACCCAATATTTATTATAGCTAACATTTGTCTTCTGTCACAAAGGTGAACCTGAGGGCAGAGATTTGGTCTGTTTTGTACTGTGGTGTAGCCCAGCCCCTCTTCAGTGCCTGGCACATGGTAGGCCCTTAATAGATAGATGTTGAATGAATCATCAGCCCCTTGCATGTCTCTGCAGTGAAGACAGCTGCACCAGTCCCCCCTGCAGTGTCCAGGCTCCAGGAAGCATTCAGGGTCCAAGGCAGGAAGAGTGAAGGCCATTGGGGGTCATAGAGATCCCTGAGGAGATGGACTGGAGTCTGCCTTTGTGATAGCAGGTCCAGCTGGAACTAGGGCAGGCGGGTTAGTGATTGCCCTTTAGGGTCAATAGTGCACGTCTGGGCAAAGCTGACGGGGGTTATGGGTGGCGTGGTGGGGAGGAGGGGTCAGAGCGCGCGCACGCGGACACACACACACACACACACACACACACACACACACACATCCCACATACCCACCCTACACGCACTCGCACGTACCGTAAGAAGCAGAATTAGGAGAGCCTAGAAACCGACAGACAGGCGGGAGGAATGTCCAAGGTAGTGGGGAAAGGGCAGAGGGGAGGGAAGCGACACCCTTGGTCCACAGCGCGCCTGCAGGAGCGCCCGGGAGGAGGGCGCAACGTAGATGCTTCCTGCACTCGCGGCCGCAGAGCCCCTCTGCCCGGGTTGGGAGCACCCCCTGGAGGAGGCCGCTGGCTGCGGAACTGGGGTAATTTACCCCTCCCCGCGCGTCGGTTAAGCTAGTGGCTGCCTCCTCGGCAGCCGCGGCGCTTCCACCTGCGCAGGCACCGCGCCGCCCTGCGACTACCGCCATTGGCTCGCTAAAAATGCCTCTCTAATCTGCGCGCATCTGTGCACGCCTCCTCCATCCTCCCTGTCCCCTCCCTCCCCCTCCGTCGGCTCTGACCTTCCTCCTTCCCGCAGCCCAGGCGAGATCCCGGAGACGCAGTGGCGGCGGCGGCCCCCGGGAAGTCTTCCTGGCTTGAGACCGGGTCCTAGACGCCCCGCTAGGCCCCGTGGCGCCGCTGCTGGTGCCGGGCGCTCCTGCCCCAGGTAGGGAGTCTGGCCCTTGGATAGAGGGTGTGGAGGGAGGGGGGTCCCGGTGGGGGCTGAGAGGTGAGCGTGCGGCCGGGGGTGCTTTGCAAACGCCGGGGTTCGCGGGTATCCCCCAGGCAGTGCCAGGATGCCCCTGCTCTGCGCCCCTTGGGAGAGGGAACTGGCGGCAGAGGCCTTTACCCAGGGGAAAACGCAGGAAATAGGTGCCTTGGGAAGCTGGGACCTAGGCTCCTGGGGTCAGAGCCTCTGGCCTGGGGCGATCAGGTACCAGCGGGGTGGGTGGGCTGGTGCCAGCGTGGTGCATAAGCCATTTATGGATCAGAGTGGACTGAGGAGAAATACAGCAGCTGATGCTCTCTATGCCCTGTCTGGTTTTACAATTAAAGATACTTCCTTCTGTCCCTCTGCCCCTTCCCCCACAGCTGGGATGGGAGGGGGCAGAGGAGAAGAAGGTGACTGCTAAATAAATGGCCTGCAGATGCAGCAGAAGACTGGCACTGCCCTTCTCCCCAGGCTACTTGCTGCGTGTTGGAACTCTCTCCCCCTTAATTTTGCCTTACAGGAGGCCATGAAAAGATGAAAAGGTCATCAGGGTGTGAGGGACACAGCTGGCAAACCCCAGGGCTTGGCCAGAACCAGCTTCACGCCCCAGCTGCCCCCCACGCCCCGCCATCCTGCTCTGCACCCCACGTGCAGTGACACATGTGGCCGCTTTTCTCTGGGCATGACCATAAATAACCCACATTGCCCTGGCTCTGGCACAGTGGGGTGCAAACAGAACTGTCAGTGATTTTGGAGGTTGTAGCCCTCACCTACCTGGCCTTCTCATCACATGCCTAAATCACCACTCACAAGCCGCCCCCTCCAGGCAGCTTCCTTGATACCCCAGGTGAGATCTTTACCTGTGTTCTCCAACCGAGCCTGCCTCGTGGTTTGGCTATTTATGTCTTGTTCCTTGCTCTCTAGACCAGAAGTGCCTGCAGGGTAGGAATCTGTCTGATTCATCTCTGTCATCGACCCTGCACCTGACCAGGGTCTGGCACCAAGTAAATGTTAGGGGAATAAGTGAATGAATGAACTTGAACTCTGGGAAATAGCTGGCAACCTGAAGGAGAGGGTTGAGCACCCTATCGGCTGTCCTTCCATCCCCCAGGACCAAAGAACCACCCAAAACAGACAACCCCATCGAGGCCCTTCCTGGACCTAGAGCTGACAGGCAGCTCTGGCATTTGGGGATAAACGCCGCAGCCCCCATGTCTCCAGGATCTTTTGGGGCCCCTTGTTTGAGAGCCCTGATGTAGTCCAGGCTTGGTGGAAGGCCCTGGGTGAAGGTCTGGCTTTCCTCAGGCCCCTGGGTTGGCACTTTCTTCTTGAGGTGCTCGGCTCAAATCGGGGATCTCTGTTTCTCTATCCCAGCCTTTGGGGGAAAATCCTGATAAGCATAGGGAGCCTTGCAAGCCCCGAACCAGGCCATCCTCAGCCTCTGGGGTCCTCATAGTGAGCTCTGAGCAAATCTCATGACTCCATTATGTGGAGGAGCAAACCCAGGCCCAAAGAAGAGGCTGCCACCAAGGGTTCTGGTGTCTTTGACAGACATGGACATTTTTAGAGCTCCTCCCCAGCCCTCGTTGCTGCTTTGACAGCCATGCTGATAAAACACCTGCAAGCTGTTCTTGTCCTCTTCTTACTGAGGGGGAGATGGAGGCCCACAGAAGGTCAGCAGCAGAGCAAGGGGAGGCACTCAATCCCCGGCTCCAAGTCCAGTGCTCTCTCCACTGGACTCAAGGGAGCTGGGGCAAGGCCCCAGACCCAGGTCAGAGTGTCTGGTTGTCCTAGAGCCCAAAGGTTCCTCCTGTTGTCCTGGCCTCTTGAGAGAATAAGAAAGGTATTTCTGGGGTAGAGGGAGGCATGTGGAAGGTGGTTTAGTTAGTGCCTGCAGGTGGTTGGCCCTGGGGGTCTTGGGGGAGGTGCAGTAGTACCAGTAAAAACTAACAGTACACAGCATTTGCCATGTGCCAGGTCCTATCCCAACTGTTTTTAACCCACTCAATCTTCACGGTAGCCCCATTCACAGTGGATACTATTATTATTCCCATTTTACAAATGAGGAGACTGAGACACACATATGTTATCTGTTCAAGGTCACACAGTTTGAAAGTGGAAGAGTAAGGATTTGAACCTAGGCTCCAGAGTCAATGCTCTTAACCTGTATTCCCTATTGCAAGATCAAGAGGGCTATGGACCTAGCTGATGGGGACATTCTGTCTCTGTGGAGATACAGGCTTCAGGCACTCCATGGCTCAAGTCCCTGCACAGTAGGTAGTATGTGCATGATTAAGTGTGACTGTGACAGCTGTGGATGCTCAGCATAATAACGCCCATTTCAATGGGTCTGATTGAGCCCGGAGAGCAAGCTTTGTAAGATGCGCATCTGAGCCTGTCACTCCCCTGCTCTGCATCCTTTAGTGGTTCCCCATTGCTCTGGGGACAAAGTGCAGTCTTCCTAATGTGGCCCTGCCTGGACTTCCTCTTCCTTCTCACCCTCCCTCTGCCTTCCTGCTGCTCTAACCTTTTCAGTTCCTCAAATAACCCATTCTTCTCTCACCTGCAGTCCTTTGCACAGGCTGTTCCCCTGCCTAGAACACTCCCTCCTCTTTACATGCTCCTCACGCTCTGAGGCTTCAGAAAGGCTTCCCTTCCTTCCAGAAGCTTGGGCTTGGGCTGGGAGCCCCCTCCTTCATAGCCTGCGCACCTCCCCTCTCACAAGATCCTCTGGGACTTTTGATTGTTGCCCCCACCCCGGGCTGGGAAATCCGTGGGGACAGGGTCCGTGTCCCATTCCCAGCATCCCCAGTGCCTGGCACCAAGTAGCCCTAGCTTGTACTTGTAGAATGAGTGAGTGCACATCATTACTTTCTCTCCTGACCATTCTCGGGGCACACAGCATTGTTTTTCTCCCAACAGGAGATGAGGAACCACAAATTTGCATATAGCCCCCCAGCAGGAGCAAGCTGGTACTAGATGCCTACAGGGGAGAAGTGAAACTGTCTGTGGGCCTGGCAGGACAGGGGAGGGCATTTGGGGTGGGGGAAACCCTCCCTGGGGAAGCAGGTGGGAGCCATGGGGGAGGAGTAGGGGTGCCAGGTGGATGAGGCCTGCTTGTGTTTTTTTTTTAAGATTTTATTGTGGAATTGGGGGAGGGGAACAGACAAGGTGCTGTCCTTTTGTTCTTCAGTCTAGTTGTGGAGGGTCGCTTCACTGGCCCATTTGGTATTATCATTGTGCTCTTCCCTGGTGAGGCAGATCGGTTGCTGGCCATTGGACGGCCTCTCACAGTGGCTCTTGGCAGCTCACGCTGGCTCCCAGCCACTCACGGTAGTCATGGCATCCCACTGCAGCTTCACTGCAGCCTACACCATCGCTGGCGACTCAGGGCAGCCCAGCTCCAGGTCAAGCTGTTGTTCACCATCTTAGCTGTAGAGGGCGCAGCGTCACAGGCCCTCATGTGGGATCTGAACCAGGGCCTTGCTGCTCAGAGCTGGTGTCCCAAGCCAACTCTTAACCAACGCGCCACTTGGCTGGCCAGAGGCCTGCTTGTTTTGGTTTCAGATTTTTTTTTTTAAAGAAAAAAGAAAGCTTTTATTATTATTTTTTTATTACCAAAGTGATACATGTTTGTTGTGGAAAATTTCGAATGTACTGGAAAGCCAAATAAAGAAAACCCATTAGCCAGGGCCAGACCTGCCTGCTGTGGGCACTTTGGGACTGGTTTCCAGCCCAGTGGAATGGAGGGGGAAGCTAGGGACTGGTGGGGCAGGTCAGGGTCCCAGGAAGTAGATGTGGGGATTAGTGTGCAGGGGAGGAGTGGTCCCCAAACCCCAAGCCTCACCTGTGGACAGCAGGGGAAGGAAGCAGACGGGGCGGTGGGGCTCTGACGTAGGCCTATCGGGACACCTCAGACCCATGGCACTCCGGAGCTAGAGTGGCCCTTTAGAGCAGAAGTTGCCTGGAATAGTCAGGTCTTTAGACCTCAGCACCCACCAGGCACTGGGTATGCCCTTGACACATGGCTCTGCAGTAGCAGTGATCTCTGAAAGGGCTGCCAGCGAGGGTCCTGTGCGGACAGCACCCAACAGCTGGGGCAACAGATAGTGTTCACCACCCAAAGGGGGACATACTTGTACTAAAATGACCATTTGTTGCATTTGTTGCATTTCATTTGTTTAGGTGTCTTGTAATTTTATTTGCTAAATCTGGTCCCCTAGACTGGGATGGGGAGGGATAGAGTAGGGGAGGGAGTGTAGGGGGTCCTCATTTTCTCTTGTCTTGTTTTGGGGGAGGGTTCAATGGATGCTTGTTTGAATATGATGGTTTAAAAAAATAACATGTCTATTTAGAAATGAATGAGATGTTTTAGATTCTGTATCTGTAACTGTTTCTGTTTACTGTCTTAGAGGGTAGCTCTCCATTTGTGCTGCTCAGAAATAATAAAATGAATCTTCTTGATTCAAGGGAGACAAAGGGAGATTTGATGATCGAAGGTGGAGTCACTAAATAAAGTCAATCCATTTGAGAAATAAAAGTCGTCGTCATAATAAAGCCTTATGTGTCAGAGGGTGTGGGAGACTGGGATCCTCACATCAGCCGGGGAGAGTAGGTCAGCTCTGCCTTTTTGGCAATAGTGATCAAAGTTTTGACCCAGTAGTTCCTCATCCAGGGATTTTTCCTATAGACGTCCTCTTAATAGGGTGCAAAGAGGCCTGAGTGGGGTGGGCAGCACAGCCAAGCTAACTGTCCACCAGGAAAGCTGTGATATAATTAGGACCTCTCCAGACTATGCGATTTTAGGCAGCTGCTCATTCTTTCATTTGGCCAGTGAATATTAACATAATGTCTTCTGTGTGCCAGGCCATGTTTTAAGTTCTGGGGACACTGAGAGAAAAGAATGGGGCAGAGCTTAATACCAGGACGGAAAGACAATCAGAGCATATCAGCAAGTTAGAGCAAGTGACTTTATAGAACAAGGTGTTTAGTATGATCCCATTAAACAATACAGATGTGTATCTCCGTGTTCATACTGCATAAAAATGTCTAGAAGGTTGCAGACCCGATGTTTATCAGAGCTTACCTCTGGGGCAGGTATTGGGAGGCCAAATGCAGGCAAGATGGGAAGTGTTGCCTCTTTATTTTAGCGCCCTGTGCTGTTTGCATTTTATACTACACACATTCCTCATAAAAATGCAATTAAAATGATACTTGATAATACCTGATGTTTTTCTTGGAAATCTAAACAAATGAGCAGTTTAAATTGCATTCCCCTTAATTTGATGGCATTTGAGTCAGATGCTGCCACTTGGGTTCGAAGAGTTTTTACTTGTGGCTGGTTTCTTGTTTCTCCTCCTCCGCTTCCCAATCCTAGGGTGGACGATACCTGCTGGGATGGGAAAGGGGGGAAGGTAAGTCTGGGTATCAGGAGGGCTGCAGAAGGAGCACCGCAGAAGCCGAGTAGCCATGAATGTGGTGACTGAGCACCCATGGAGTGCGTGACACTGGGGTGTCCTTTGAGGGCCACAAAGGAGGGAGGCAGGCCCTGGAGGCAGTGCCAGGGAGCCCGAGGGGCCTGAGATCCACTGACACATGCCAGGCACTGTTCTATTTATCCATCTTTGTTACCTCATTTAGCCTCCTCAGTAACTTGTGAGGTTATCACCATTTTACAGATGTGGAAACTGAGGTTAAGTGACTTGCCTGAGGTCACACTGGAAGTTAAGTGGCTGAGGCAGGATTCACACCCATGCAGTCGAGATCCAGAGGTTTTGCGTTTAACCTCTGTGCCCCATACCTCTGGTTAAGGAGTGGAGATCGTCACTTCTCTCAGAGTACAGGCAGGCATGTTCCCAAAGACTGGGGGGAGGTGCCTTCCAGGCAGAGTGACAGCAAGGACAAAGATGCAGAGACTGGAATGTGAGAAGTGGGCACAAGGGCTGGGGAGGAAATCGGCTCAGGAACCTGAGGAAGTGGGAAATGAGACTGGTAGGGCAGATATTTTAGACGACCAGACTCATTGGACTTGCTGGGGCAGGTGGCCCAGGGCTGTCCCCCTCCTCGCAGGGCCTGGCAGAGGCCCGGCATCCCTCAGCCCCCCTCCACCCCACTGGGGCCTTCCCCAGGGCCACAGGCTCTATCCCTGGCCTGCCTGGGTCCAGCCTTGACTTGCTGCCAGAGAAGAAACAGTCGAGGCAGGGCAGGCACATGGGCTGCGGGGTGGGAGGCCCAGGGTGGAGGTCCTGGCCCCAACACTAACTCACAGAGGGACTTTGGGCCACTCAGCACCTTCCCTTACACTTGGTTTCTTCTTCTGTCCTTTATTTTTAAACTTTTTGTGGAAAAATAGAGGCCTTTATAAAAGTAGAGAGAATAGTAGAATGAACCACATGTACCCATTAACTGTTATCAACTCATGGCCAGTCTTGTTTCATTTCTCCCCACCCCCCATAATAATTCAAACCAAATCCCAGGCGTCATTTCATCACAAATATATCAAGATATACCTCTAAAAGATAACGATCTTCCCTACCGTAATCACAATACCATTATTACACCTAAGAAGTAACCATTGCTTTATACCGACAAATATCCACTCAGTAAGTATTCACATTGCCAGTCATCAGACATGTATTTTTTCAACTTTTTGAATCAATATCCAAGGAAAGTCCCCACACTGTGTTTGGCTGGTATGTCTTCGTCTCTTTTAATCCATAGTTTCCCCCCCATCTTTTTCTTTTCCCCTGGCAGTTTATTGGCAAAACCAGGACATTTGTCCTGTAGACTCTCTCAGGTCTGGATTTTGTTGATGGCCTCCCTGTGGTGCAGTTAACATGTTCTTTGGTCCCCTCTGTAAGCTGTAGTTGGGTTTATCCTGAGGCAGTCATCAGTAAGTCTTCCTGGCTCCACCGGAATCCGACCACGGCTCACCACCTGCATTGCCGTCCTCCTCTCCAAGCCTTTGCTGCCACTCCCCTGGGTTATTGAAAAAGCCTCTACCTGGTTTCCCTGCCCCGCTCCTTGCCCCAGCAGCCAGAGAGATCCTCCTAAAACCTAAATCAGATCACATCCCTCCACTGCTCAAAACTTCAGTGACTTCCTCTCATTCGGAATAAAACCCAAAGTCCTATAGAAAGTCCTGTAACAGTCTACAAGGCCCTGTGTGATCTGGCTGCCCCAGAACTCTGACCTCTCGTCTCATACCACTCCATCCTTGGCTTCTGGCCATTTCGTGGGCGTATCAGATCTCCTCCTGCCTCAGGGCCCTTGCACTGCTCTTCCCTGTGCCTGGTCTCAGAGGTCTGCCTGGCTCAGGATGTTCACATCTCTGCCCGCGTCACCTCCTCAGAGAGGCCTTCCCAGAGCACCTCATCTATAGCCACGGCGTTCTCATCCCCTGACCCTGCTTTATTTTTCCTTCTAGCACTTGTCCATCTCTGATGTTACAGCCTTGTGGGTTTCTTGTCACTTCCCTACCTGCCTGTGGCTTCCGTAGGGGCAGGCATCACGAGTGCCCACAGGGTGGACCTCCTCCTCCTCTTCCGTCCCTCCCTGTCAGCTCCTCTCATGTCAGCAGTGCTTCCTGAAAAATAAAACAACCTCATACTCATACATTCGCTTCATAGTTTTCAAAATACTTCCTGTTGGAGCCGCTAGCAGCCGAACCCAACACAGAGATTCCTGGGCAAGGGGTTTCACAGGAGAAGGGAACATGGGCGCCTGTTAGGGTGAGGAGGGAGCTGGGGACAGATGGCTTTCAGCTGAAGTCTAGCTCCAGCCTGACCCCACAGGGAGCTCCAGACAGGGAGCAGCAAGCACCCTGGGGGTGTCTTTCCTTGAGACAAGGGGCCAGGCCTCTGCACCCCTTCCCAGGCTGTCATTGGCTGCCTCCCAGGAAGGGATAACCTCCCTGGCCTCTCTAGGCGAGGCAGTTCATGTGGAAGCCAGGGTCAGCTCTTGAGACAAGGGGTAGCTGTGAGCGCCCGCAGCGGCTGGGTAGTGGGTGCCCATCTGATAAAGGGATGCTGACAGCACCTCCTGCACTTCCATATCCACTTACTGTTTTGAGTCCTGCCACAAACCCATGAGGCAAGTATTCATTAGTTTCCATTATTCCCACTTGATAGATTAAGAAGCTGAGGTTCTCAGCAGTGACATGACTTGCCTGGGGTTGCTCGGCCAGGAGAGGCAGATTTGGGATTTGAGCTCAGATTCTTACTTGGGATCCTCTCATTGGTTGATAAATTGTCTTAGTGGCTTCTGGTTCATAGTTTTACTCTCATGCATTCATTCAACAAAGAGGTATTGAGTGCTGTGCTTGTACTGACCTGGGCACTGGCCATTTGGTAGTAAAACCTGCTTTGTCCTTGCCTCCTGGGGCCTCCAGTCTGGGGCCCTGTCCAGCATTTAGCTGCCCACCACCCTGCTCATCCCTGCTGAGCCCAACTCCATAATGACAACATGTGATGTTTGTTGATCACTTCCTATGTGCCGGGCACTGTATTAGGCTCCTTCTGTTGATTAGCTCACTTCACCGTCATAGTACCCTGTTTTCAGATGGGTACGCTGAGGCTGCAGAGGGTTTGAGGCTTCCGGCCAGGTCCCTAGGTGAGTGTGTGACAGAGCTGGGGTTCAGACTTGTTCTGAACATGGCTCTCCCGGCTCCTGCCTCCCCTCCCCCAGCCCCACCCCCAGCAGGATATCTGGTGTCACCTCTATCAGCAGCTCCATCGGACACCAGGCTGCCACTGCTGCCTGCTCCCCGAGTGTTGGGTGACTGGCCACCGTCTCACCTGCCCCACTTGGCCCTGCCCCAGACGGGGTACCTCTGATCGGAGGCCTCTCCCACCTTCCAGGGTCCAGGATGCCTGCCTCTGCTGTCCTCCCCAGCCCCTTTGTCACTGGCCCTGACGATCTGGGTGTGCCCTTCTGCCACTCTCAGCTAGGCCTGGGCATTGGTGGCCCCTCCCCCGTCACACCAGCTGGCCTGGTAAACTGCAGAGCTGGCTTGGCTCCTGCGCCCTGGGCAGCGCGGGGGGCAGGGTGGCAAATCACAGCAGGCTTCCTTCCCACCTCACTGCTCCCTAGCCAGGGCCAAGACAAGACCCACAGGGAGAAACCAAGTCACAGCATTGCCGCCTGAGTGAGGGATGTGAGGGTGGGAGGGCCCCCCCAAACCCAGATTGCCTTGGTGATGGGGGTCTATGTGGCAAGAGAATGAGGGTGGACACTGCAGTTGGAGGCAGATCCAGGTCCCTGAGACCCCTGCTCCCACTAGAATCCCCTTACTACTGCACCCCCAGGCTGCTCTGAACCATTGCTTGGCTGAGCTGGGCAGTGGAGGCCTGGGCTCTGTCCCCAACCTCAGGCCTGGAAACTCACTCCAGAGCTGCAGTGAGGAGGGGCCTGTGCCCCTCTTGGCAGAACTCTGGGAAAATTTGTTCAAATCCTGGACATGAAATAGCATACAAAATCCATGCACATAAGCCCGTCTCTCTGGTGGCCTGGTCGGTGGAGTGGTTACTCTGCCTACAGCCTGGCGGTGATCGCTGGAGCTCTGTGGTCTGCAGGAAATCAGGTGCTCCCCACAGTGGCTGGGGGGGCCCCCCCCCCCCCAGAGCTGTGGCCATCCCACCTTCATTGTGAGATAACATCTGAATTCCATTACATTTTTCTCCTAACCCGTTGGCGATTTTTCGAATTTGATCATTTTGTTTACAATATTTCTATTAAGAAGAACTTTGCCTCTTTACCTATTTGGTTATTCTGAAATATGATACAGACAGTAGGATAAGGGCTCCATTCTTTCCCTTTATTTATCAAATTTTAGAGAAATGAGTTTGTGCTCTAGCATCCTCCAAAGGTGACCAGTGTTTGTCCCCATTTAAAAAATAGAAAAGTGTATAAAATAGGTTATACATTTTAACAAATTCAGAAAAAGCCAGCGCTCAAGTCAGGGTCAAACCCACCTAGGTAAAAAATGGAGCATTGCCACAGCTCCAAGAGACCCCCTCGGACCCTTCCCCACCACAAGCTCCTCTCCCTCCCAGAGGCACCCACCATTTAAATAGAGTTATTATCTGCTTTGGCTTTGATTTTACCACATAAGCATACATCCAACACCAAATAGTTCTGTCTCATTTTGAATTTTAATTAACGAAGTTATTGTTTTATGTCCGGCTTTTTTCTCAATTAACATTTTTTTTTCCTGCCATGCATCTCGGTTATTCTTTGTAGTCGTCCTTTCATTTGTCATCATTGCCTAATGCTCCAGCATGCGAATATGCCATGATTTACTTCTCTAGCCTATACTGTTTACAGACATCAGGGTCGCTTCTGACTTGGGCTACTGTGAAAAACGCTGCTCAGAACATTCTTACACATATCTCTGGGCAAACAGGCACAAGAGTGGGACTGTTGGATTATTGGTTATGTGTATTTTCAAACTTACCAGATAATGCTAAACTGTTTTCTGAAGCGGTTGTGCCAGTTCACGCATTTACAAGCAGTGTGTGTGGGATCCAAGGGCTCTCCATTCTTGCAGATGTTTGGTGATTAGTGGACTTATGTGGGGTTTTTTATTTTGATTTTTATTATCACTATGGATTTTTGTCAATTTGATGAGTTTCAGTCCTTGCACTCATTCTCAGCGATGCTCAAATCATCCCATCTTTGGCCGGTGGGAGCCTCTTGAGGTTTGACCCTGGCAACCTTTTCATGCAACCATACTGGTCTTTGAAAGTGTGCTTGCTTTCTGGAATGATTATCCAAGCTTCTGGGAGCTGCAATTAGCCATTTCTCTAAGGAGCTGTGGATCCTTTTACATATATTATTTTAATGTATTTTAAAATTCAGTGGCTTTTAGCACATTCACAACGTTGGGCAGCTATCACCACTATCTAATTCCAGAATATTTCCATCTCTCCAAAAAGAAACCCCATGCCCATCAGCAGTTACTCCTCAATTCCCCCTCCCCCATGCTCCTGGCAACCACTAATCTACTTTCTGTCTCTATAAAATTGCCTGTTCTGGACATTTTGTATAAATGGAGTCGTTGAAGTCTTTTGTGTCTGGCTGCTTTCACTTGGCGTAGTGTTTTTAAGGTGCATCTATGTTGTAGCATGTCATGGTACTTCATTTCTTTTTATGACTGAATAATATTCCATGGTATGGATAGACACATTCTGTTTATCCATTCATCCACCGAGGGACAGTAGTTTCCATTTTCTAGTTTTTATAAATAATGCTTCCATGAACATTTATGTACAAATTTCTGTGTGGACATAAAACTCTTCGTGTTTTCGTTTCTCTTGGACATATACCCAGGAGTAGACTTGTTGGATCATATGGTAACTCTCCGTTAACCTTTTGAGGAACTGCCAGACTGTTTTCCAGGCTGCACCAGTTTACATTCCCACCAGTGATACATGAAAATTCTAATTTCTCCTCGTCCTCACCAACACTTGTTATTGTCCATCTTTTTGATCATGGCTGTCCTAGTGGGTGTGAAGTGACATCTTATTGTAGGTCTGATTTGGATTTCCCTGATGACCTTGAGCATCTTTTCATGTGCTTATTGGCCTTTTGTATCTTCTTTGGAGAAGTGTCTTTTCATATTCTTTGCCCATTTTTAAATAGGGTATTTTATCTTTTTATTGTTGAGTTTTTATATTCTAGATACCCAGACCCTTATCAGAAATGTGATTTGCAAATATTTTTCCCCCATTTCTGTGGGTGTCTTTTCCCTGTGGATCCATTTAATGGGAATTGTCTTTAGAGACTCCGTTTGGGTTTTAGAGGCATTAGGCTTTTTGAATTCTAGAAACCAGCCCCAGGACCCACCCATAGGCTCAGAAGCTCTGAGCAGTAGGGTGTCATCTTACAGTGGCACTGAGAGGCAGAGGAGACTGCTGCCTGCCCAGGGGTACCCAGCTGCTATGTGGCTGTGGGGCACCAGAGTCAGGTCCCCATTTAGTTGTCATTGCTCCTCTTGGGGTCCCCACCCTAGCCAAACCTACAGCCTCCAGATTGCCAACCTCAGCAATGCCCTTTACCTCAATGTCCCCGCTCGGCTTTGTTGCTGTCAGCCCCTCTTCCTCCAAGGAGAAGCGTTATCCTCTTAGGATGAGCTCCTGCGGCCCCAGGAGGTAGGAGGTTATATTTGCACACATTGTTAGGGATCAAATTTGGGAAAAACTGGGTTCCCCGAAAGTAAAGACTTTCCTTTATGGCAGGACTCATCAGTGCCTTTAACCTGCTATTGTGTATTGTGAATGTCAAGGAATTTAATTGCCAAAACTTAGAAGCAAGCAAGACCTCCTGGAACAGGTGAATGGATAAACTATGGGGTGCATCCAGACAATGGAATATTAATCAGCGCTCAAAAAAAAAAAAGAGCTATCAAACCACGGAAGACAAGGAGGAAACTTAAGCACGTATTACTACGTGAAAGAGTCAATCTGAAAAGGCTACATACTGTATGATTCCGACTATATGACATCCTAGAAAAGGCAAAACTACAGAGACAGTAAAAAGATCCTGTTGCCAGGGGTGAGGAGAGAGGAAAGAAGGGAGAATGGGAGGGAAGGAAGGGGGGAAACCAATACCGTATTTGCCGGCGTATAAGACGATTTTTTGGCCCTGAAAAATATGCCTCCAAGTGGGGGGTCGTCTTATACGCCAGGTACACTTCAGATAGACTGCCCATATAACAAACTCTGTATTTTGAGTGGAAATGTTAGGGGGTCGTCTTATACGCCCAGTCGTCTTATACGCCGGCAAATACGGTAGGTGGAATACAAGGGATTTCTAGGGCAGTGAAACTATTTTGTATGATACTGTAATGGTGGGTACATGTCATTATACATTTTTCAAACTTCATAGAATGTATACCACCAGGAGTGAGCCCTAATGTAATCTGTGGACTCCGGGTGATGATGACGTGTCCATGTTGGTTCATCAATTGTAACAAATGTACAACTCTGCTGTGAGATGCAGATGGTAGGGGAGGCTGGGGCCGGGAGAGGATGTGGGAATCCTGTGTATTTTCTGCTCAATTTTGCTGTGAACCTAGAACTGCTCTAAAAAAATAAAGTCTATTCATTAAAAATAACATCAGGGAGTGATAAGTGTTGCAAAGGATAAATAAAACAGGGTTAAGGGGCTAGGGAGTGATGGGGGTGGGCTGGTTGTGTTACATGGGGGGGGGGGTTCAGAGGCATTGACCAGAGACCTAAAAAAAGGTGAGGAAATGGGCCCTGTGGACATCAGGGGCAGAGCATCCCAGTCTGGGAGCAACATGGGAGCCTGATGTGTGTGAGGGACGCACAAAGGACAAAGTGGCTGGAGGGGCGCGGGGGTGGGGGTGCGGAGTGGTTGTGGGTGAGGGCAAGCAAACAGGTTGGGGCCTCCAAGTTCCCAGGCCCGGCAAGCCTGAAGATCTTGCTCTTAGTGAGACGGTGAGTCACTGGAGGGTTTTAATTTGAGGTGTGACATGTCAGAATTCTATTTATATTTTTAAAAGATGAGCACCTGACAAACAAACAGTAGTGGGCAAAGGTGGAAGGAAGGGGACTCTCAGGAGAGTGTGCAGCCCTCCAGAGGAGAGGTGATGGTGGCATGGACCCATGGCTATGGCCGGGGTTACTGAAGGGGGAGTCAGTGGGATGTGGTGTGAGGGAGGGAGAGGGATCTAGGCCTTCGGTTTGAGCATTTGGGGGAACAGTGGTGTCATTTTGTGAATGCCCTCGGGAGACCAGGGTTAGGTCAGGCTCAGGAGCAATCCGGAGTTCGGTTTGGGACACAGCAGCCTTTTCAGCATCCAGCTGGAAGGTTGAGGAGGTGCTTGGATTTCCGTGGCTGGAGTTCAGTGGCAGAGTTGGGGCTGGAAATACAAGAGTGGGGTATTTTAAAGCCGCAAGCCTGGATGAGATCACTTCGAGATCAGGTGTAGATGGGGAAGAGAAGAGGCTTCAGGCCTGACCTCTGGGAGTGTTGGCACAGCGAGGTTGGGGACCAAGCAGTGATGGGGTGGCGGGGTGGTGTCAGAGAGGTGGGGGATCATGTATGTCAGGGCCTAGGGTGGCAGTGGAGCAGGGGGTGGTTACAGGAGGATTAGAGGGGCACCAGGGGTTTTGGCACCTGTGAGGTCCGAGGTGGCCAGCCAGGATCAGAGCCTGATTGGAGGGGTTTCAGGAAGGAGTGGAGTCAGGGCGTTTGCACAGCCTTTCTAAGAGTGTCCTCTACGAGCTAAGGGAGCAGAGTCGTGGGCAGGAGCTGTGGGCGTAGTCCAGTCTGGGAGGGATTTTATTTATCTTCAGTGAGAGAAGTAGCACCATGTTTGTCTCTTGATGGGAAAGATTCTGTACGGTGGACAACCGATCACCTGGGAGATGAGGATGCAACCGTGCAGTTGGGGAGCCAAGTGCAGGCCCTAGTGCCCAGTGGGAGGGAGGCTGGGGGAGGGATGTGGGGTGGTCTGTAGCCTGCTCCCATTTTCTCAGTGTGAGCAACACAGTCGTCAGCTGAGGAAGGAGGTGTTGTGAAACACTGGTCTCCCGGCGGTTCGCACAGCTGCTGTGTGAAGCAGGTGCCATCGTTGCCACTTTGCAGAGGAGAAAATGGGCCCAAGGGGAACTTGGCGGGAAGGGACGGGACCGGGATTTGAACAGGGTCTGGTGGATCCCGAGGACCGTCTTCTGGGAGGGGGTATCAGACTCACAAGTCTGCACCTGCTCGTCAGCCTCCCCACCTGGTGCAGCCCTTCACCTTCAGGGCAGACACCAGGGCCCTGACAGGGGAGGTGACCAGGCCTGGCCCAGGAATACATTTCTCACCTGGTCCTGTGAGCTCCCACCCTTATGGAGGGAGGAAGGGGGGGCGGCCATGATGAATTTGAGGGTCCCTGGTACCAACATCCATTTGGACCCCGTGTCTAACAGTCCTTGAAATGCCTGTGTATTCCACTGTCTCCAGTGATGGTTACCCAAATAAATGGCTGTGTAAGTACCTCTGGGGAGGGCCTGGTGGAGTCATTACCGCGTATATTTGTTCTGGGGTCACGTGGCCCTCACTCCTGGGCACCTGATCTCTCCTTCATTAGGTTAGACCTGCAGCCTTGCTCAGGTCTGGAAACTGGGCAGGGGATTGTGACTTTTTTACTGGGGTGCAGCCCTCAGCCCTGATCACCAGGCCTTGGTTTCTTTTGATTACATGGAGTGGGCAGTGTCCCCGCTGGCTGCCCCTCTGGCGTGCCCCTGGGGATGTGAGTTCTATTAATCATATTCATTGCTGTGTGGGTCAGGCCCTCCCAGCTGCCCCTCTGACCTTGCCAATAGTTATGATCATTGCACCCACCTTTCTTCTGCCCAGTAAGTGCTGCCACATGTCTGTCATCTCCATTGCTGTCAGAGCGCCCAGTTCTGTACCAGCAGCTCTCAGGTCTTCAGAGGACAAGCTCACCCCAGAGCTTGTCAGGCTGACGCCCCTCACACCAGTGCTTTCCTGTGGCTTTGGCAAAGGAAAGGGACAAGTGATGGGTCTTCTGGCTTGACCAGGTGGCGTGTTCACCTGACTGTGCGCACTCTGTGCCTTCTGATTACTTCTTGAACAGTCTGACCTAGCAGCTCCGGCATTTCTACTTCTTGTGCTGTGGACATCGCTTTCTCCCTGCAGTGTATTAACACTGTCTTTCGGGGTCCTTACCGGGTGTTATTTCTTGTATTGTGGGTGTAATCCAACTTTATCCAACTCCCTTATCCAACTTTACACCCTCCACTGCACCCCTGCCCCTATCCAGCCCCTCAGATCGCATCCCGCGTGCTCTCCTGCAGTGGGGCTGAGGTGTGACTTACCCTAGTTATTGGTCTGGTGGCCAGGAGAAGAGGGGGCAGAACTGAAGGAAGGGTTCTCAGCATTGTCTTCAAGTAGGGTGCATGCAACGCTGAGGGGTCATTTATACGTCCCACTCTTTCCCAAGCAGGGGCTGCTGACCTTGGTTGGTGCTGCAGATGCATCTTGAGCTAATTCAGCCTTCTCTGATGTTCTGCTCCACTTACAATTAAGCCCTGTGCCTGCTTCTCAGCTTTCCCTCCCCTCCAGCTGCTGGAGAAGAGGATTTATAGGAAGCTAAAGAGGCCCTTGGCTTTCATCACACTTGGCCTTAAATTAGTGATTAATCGCTCTCAGCCCTTTTTTGTCTTTCTCCAGTGCTGAAAGTCCCAGCAACAGTTCCTTGGGCTTTCTAATTAATTACGGCTCCCCCAACCTCTCAAACTCTGGAGATATCACCTTGCAGTGTGCTTCGCTTCACTTCCCACCCGGGAAAGTGTTTGCAGCTTCATCTCTGCTGCTTGCAGGCTCAGTCCTCCTGCCGCAGCCACTGGTGAAGGACCCAGCTCCCTGTTCCAGTGTTCGGGGGTTGCCTCCTAGAGCCACTGCTGACACCAACTGGCTAGGTTGGGTTCCTGGGGAGACAGACTCTGAAATGAAGGTTTATGTGCTGGATGGTCGTTGAGTCGCACTCTCTGGAACAGCCCTTGCAATAGGTGAGGGAAGCAGAACTGGGCAGAGAGAGGGGGAGGCTGACCACAGGCCTCACTTGATCCCATGGAGAATACTGAGGTCGGGCTGGCGATTCAGAAGTGTCCTGACTTAAGACAAGGGATCCAGGCCTGTGTGAACCAGTTATTGGACGTGAGCTGCTTCTGGGAGCAGGCTGTAAGGTGGGGGGCAATTCTTGGAGACAGACTCTGAGAACTGTCAGCATTAAATACTCCACAAAGGGC
>NW_017731681.1:1012008-1016861 GCF_001890085.2 Hipposideros armiger | reverse complement strand
AATTTTGCTGCCATGAGGCCGGGCTTATATGGGGTCTCATGAGGACACGGGGAAGCAGCCATGGTGACTCACCCTGTCCAGTGTTTCACTCTCCAAACTGCTTTCTCATCTTAGTGTGTTACAACAGCCCTCAATGCCAGCTGTGTTTGACAGAAGAGGAAACTGAAGCAGTCACTTGTGTGGTCATACAGCACGTTAGTGGCAGAGGGAGCTGTGAACCCAGCAGTGGATTCCAAGTCTAGGGCCCAGATTTACTTCTTAGTTTTGTTGCCTGTGCCCCTTCCTTTCCCTTAGAGAGCTGCTCAGGGCCAGCTCCTTGGTGGGGCTTAACCCCTCTGCCCAGCTCCCCAGCACCCCTCCCCTGGTTTCATGGTGCAGCCCTGCCTCTTGTCCATCAGTGTCCTCTGGGGCGAAGTACTGGTTAGACCAGAGCTTCTCCAACCCTGTCGTGCTCAGGAGTCTCCTGGGGACCTTGCGAAAAGGCTCTGAGTCAGGAGGTCTGACGGGCCCATGAGTTTATGTTTGTCACAAACTGCCAGGTGATGCCAGTGCTGCTGGCCCACGGACCACACTTTGAGTAGCAAGGAGTTAGACCACTCCCCAACCATGGGTTATACAGGCAGGTCTCTATGCTGTGCTTGACATGCCCCATGGAACTCAGGCAAACAGTGGTTAGTTATTGTCTGGCATGACTGGGATGAGTTTTCATTACTGTAAGTTTAAGCCTCTGTCCAGTTTTCCCATTATGGGACATACCATTCAAGTCATATGGCTCAGTTCAAAGCCCCTTACTCTTTTTTTTTTTTTAAGATTTTATTGGGGAATTGGGGAAGGGAACAGTGTTGGGGAATTCAGGAAGGGAACATTGTGTTTTTCCAGGACCATCATCTCTGAGTCAAGTTGTTGTCCTTCAATCTTAGTTGTGGAGGGCACAGCTTAGCTCCAAGTCCAGTCGCCACTTTCAATCTAGTTGCAGGTGGGCACAGCCCACCATCCCATGCGGGAATTGAACCTGCAACCTTGTTAAGAGCATGTGCTCTCACCAGCTAAGCCATCCGGCCGCCCATTGGCAGCTCAGCAGCAACTCAGTTTGGGCACAACTTACTGGCCCATGTGGGACTCGAACTGGTGACCCTGTTGCTCAAAGCTCGTGCTGTAATCAACTGAGCCACCTGGTCGGCCCCCTTTTTTAAAAAAATTATTATTATTTTTAAAAGCCCGTTACTCTCAATACCTCTCTCAGGAACACCTCTATTCCCCCCCTCTTCCTGCTCTCTTCTCTTTCCTGCTCTATCAACACTTCTGTTTCCTACCCTCCACTCCCCCATAAACAGGCAGAGGCTCAGCTAGGCATTAGGCAGAAAGCTAGCTGAGTAGACTTATTTATACTATAGTGTTAATGACTCACATCTCTCCCCTTCACTTTTCCAGTGGTTATTTGGATGTGAAAAGAAGGAGCTTTTCGTTGTTGGAAAAGTTGACAGTGAGGGAAAGAACAAGAAATATTTAGGAATTCTTCCCTATACCCCCTCACATTTCCCAAGCCAGGGTTGAGTTTAACTCATATGAAGGAACTTAACAAAACAAAACAGGGATAGTAGGATTTTCAACTATCAACGGAATCAGAATCTCCAGAACAGGGATCAGAAATGTGCATTTTTTTTTTTATAAAGGAGATTTTTGTCGCACATCCAAATTTGGAAGTTGCTTTCCTAAATCATACCATGGGTGCTAATTGTGAACCCATTCCCCTCTGTTTCTAAAGGAGAGAGAATTACCGCAAGGGTCTCTCTGTCTCCCCCTGGAATCTGTACAGTGGGAAGAAGCAGGGCCCAGACGAGGTGGTAAGGGCTACCTCCAGCCAAAACACCTGCTCACAGGCCACTTGTCCTCAGGATGACCCTCTTTCCCCATCTCTGCAATGGGGATGCAGCCAGCCTCCCGAAGCCCACCCCTGCGCTGGTGGCTGGAGAGTGGGGAGGCAATAGGTTGTCAGATGCTGGAGCTTATACTGCAGGACAAAGGGCAGCCTGGGGTGGTGGGGGGACAAGGGCTGAAGCATGTTGCGGGGGCTCCTGAGGGAGAATTGCTGTGGTAATTATGAAGATTGCACAGGCAAATGGATCCCAGTTTACATCTGCTCCCCTGCAAAGGTCGTCTATAATTGCATGACTTCTTCCCTGTGGTGGGTAGGAGGCTGGGGTGGGGGCCTGAGCTGAGGGGACCGGGGGCCTGCAGGCCTCTCAGGGTGATCTCTGCCCACCTGAGCGGGGAGGCAGGCGGGTGAGCTCTCGGCACAGAGGCTGCTCTGCTCCTCCTCCGGAGTGATGCCCCAGCTCCCCAGTGCACTGTCAGCTGAGCCGGCTGGAGGTGGCACACGTGGTGCTCGTTGACCCAGCTAGCAGGGACTGCTGGCCAAGGCCGTGACCTGTCCAGCTCAGCAGTCTATCTAGAAGCCTCAGTCCCAGATCTCCGTCAGCCTGACGTGCTGTGGGTTCTCCTGCTGTCACCTCCTTTCTCTGGTTCTCTTTCTCTACAAAACGCAGGCGGTGGGCCAGACACAATGGCCTTGAGAGGCCCCTTCCAGGTCTGCAACCCAGAAATCCAGCCTTGGGTCCCCATGTTTCATGGAAGATTTGTGTGTGGGCTTTGGAGTCAGATAGAATCGAGTTTGAATCCTAGTTCATTCTTGCTGTGTGATAGTGGGCTACTGACTTCACCTCACTGATCCTGTTTCCGCTTACAAAAATGGAGATGATGATATACATTTCTTAGGGTTGCTGTTGAGATTAAAGGACATAATGACAATGGAATATACGGAGGGTGTCAAAAAAATGTATACACATTTTAAGACAGGAAAACTGTATTAAAATTGTAATACTCAACATATACAGATAACAAAAGATGAATACAAGTCATGTCTGACTTCTGCAATTACAGGGTGCTCAAAGTGGTTACCATCAGCGTCCAGACACTTCTGATTACAGCAAAATACTGCTTGAGCAACGTTGACCAAAGTGTCCGCTTGTATACATTTTTTTGGCACCCCTGGTATAGCTGCCATTATTGAGTGTTTCCTTATGTCAGGCACGGTTCTGGGGCCTTCTCCTGTCCTAACTCATGAGTGTAATCCTCCCAGCTGCACAGTGAGATAAGCACTACTGTGATCCCCAGCTTAGAGATGAGGAAACATAACGGTGGGAAGCATGGGCAGACAGGCTTCCACCAGACGTCAGCTGCTGTTGCGTTACTCCTTCTATCCTCCTGGGAAGATTTTCCAGCGAAGCTTCCCCATTTGCTCCATGGACGCTCACCTCTACACCTCTGCTCGAGCTCGTCCTCCTCTGAGCTTCCCTTCCTCTCTGGCACCCCAAGGCTGTGCCCTAGCCCTGCCCCCAGGCCAGATTTCTCTAATTCCATGGCGTGGACAGCCGGCCCCACACTGTCCAGCACTCTTTTTTTTTAAATTTTTTGTATTGGGGAATTGGGGAAGGGAAACAGTGTTGGGGAATTGGGGAAGGGGAACAGCCAAGTTGTTGTCCTTCAATCTTAGTTGTGGAGGGCTCAGCTAGCTCAGCTCCAAGTTCAGTTGCCATCCAGCCACTCAGCTCAAGGTGCCGTGTTCAGTCTTAATTGTGGGTGGGCGTAGCCCACTATCCCATGTGGGAGTTGAACCAGCAACCTTGTTGTTAGGAGCACGTGCTCTCACCAGCTGAGCCATCCTGCCACCTATTGGCAGCTCAGAGGCGGCTCAGCTTGGGTGCAGCTCACTGGCCCATGTGGGTATTGAACCCGCGACTCTGTTGCTCAGAGCTCACACTCTTAACCAACTGAGCCACTTGGCTGGCACCCTGTTCAGCACTCTTACTATCTGACTCTGTGGCCTCTCCCAAACCCACCCATGCTTGGGCTGAACCCATGGTTGGTTCTTTTTCATCTGCTTGGATGCACCAGGGGTAGAATCTCCCACAGTCCCTCCAGGCCCAGCATAAACCCCACTGAATACCTCCATGGGCCATGCCTGTGCTAGACAGTGGGAATACAGAGACCAACACCAGATGACCTGGAACAAGAAGATTGCAGTGCAGTAGGACAGTGGTTCTCAGCCCAGGGTGCCCTTGGGAACCACCTTGGGAACTTTGAATTACTGATTCCTGGGCCCCACCACAGAGATTCTGGGATGCAACCTGATTTGAGTTTTAAAAGTGTTCTAGGTAAGAAAATTGGATATCCATGTGCAAAAAAATGAAGTTGGATCCTTACCTTACACCGTATTCAAAAATTAACCCAAAGTGAACCAAAGATCTAAATGTAAGAACTAAAACTGTAAAACTCTTAGAAGAAAATATAGGGGGAATCTTCATGGCATTGGATTTGGCAATGATTTCTTGGATATGACACCAAAAGCACAGGCAACAAAAAGAAAAAATAAGTAAACTGGACTTCATCAAAATTTAAAAATTTTGAACATCAAAGGACACTATCAAGAGAATGAAAAGAATGGGAGAAAATATTTGCAATATATCTGATAAGGGATTCATATGCAGAATATATGAAGAATTCCTCTGAACAACAAAAATCCAAACAACCTAATTAAAAAGTGAGCGAAGGACTTGAATAGACATTTTTCCAAAGAAGACACACAGATGGCTAATAGGCATATGAAAAGATGTTCAACATCATTAATCATTAGGGAAATGCAAATCAAAACTACAATGAGATACTGCTTCACACCCATTAGGATGGCCATTATCAAAAAAGCAAAAACCAAAAAACATTCTGAGAACCTCCATCAAACTCACAAAATTGATTTTTCTCATTTTGTTCTGAAATCACAAAATGCTTGGTGAAAC
>NW_017731681.1:1006692-1010043 GCF_001890085.2 Hipposideros armiger | reverse complement strand
TATCCCATGTGGGAATCGAACTGGCAACCTTGTTGTTAAGAGCACTCTCTAACCAACGGAGCCATCCGGACGCCCCAATACTGAATTTTTATTTGCCTTTTACACTCTCATTCACTCATGAATGGAATTTTCCAGAGGCTACATGATGTATTATATTGTAGCAGATTGAATGTAGAAACAGAAATGAGACTCCAGCTGTCTTCTCTTAAGCCATACATTAAAGATTTGTAAAACTAAACCAATGCTGTTGTTTTCACGAATTTTCCACTTGTTTTGGAAAATGTATTTTCTTTATAAAATACGTAATTTATGTTAACATACAATGGCTTTATTATAGTTATGTTAAAATTAATAAATAAATATTTTATAAAACAGAAAATAGCAAGTATTGTTGAAGAGGTGGAGAAATTAGAACTCCTCTGCATTGCTGATGGAAATGTAAAAAGGTACAGCTTCTTTGGAAAACAATTTGGTGGGTCATCAAAATGTTAAACATAGAATATGATCCAAAATTCCACGTCTAGGTATCTACCCAAAAGAATTGAAAGCAGAGATTCAAACAGGTACTGGAAATGTTCATAGCGGCATTATACACAATAGCCAAAAGGTGAAAACAACCCAAATGTCCACTGGTGGATGAATGGATAAACAAAATGTGGCATTTACATTTAATGGAATATCATTCAGCCTTAAAAAGGAATGAAATTCTGATACTCGTACATGCTACAACATGGATGAACCTTGAAAACATTATACTAAGTGAAAGAAGCCAGACACAAAAGGACAAATACTGTGTGATTCCACTTAATATGAGGTGCTTAGAGTAGACAAATTCATAGACACAAAAGGTAGAATGGTGGGTTGCCAGGGGCTGGGAGCAGGAGGAGTGGGGAGTTATTATTTTACAGGTACAGAATTTCAGTTTGGGATGATGAAAACATTCTAGAGATGTATAGTAGTGATGGCTGCATAACAATGTGAATATACTTAATGCCACTGAACTGTACACTTAAAAATAGTTAAAATAGTAAATATTTTATATATTTTACCACAGTTTCTTTTTAAAAAAGTGTACTAGGTGATTCTCATGTGCATCTGGGTTGAGAAACACTCTAAGAGGGGCCAGAGGATTGAAAGTAATAGTTATGCTTAAGTATTACAGGCGCTGTGATAGACTTGGGTGTGAATGTGGAAAGAATGGACACATCTGTGTGGAAAGGTCAGGGGTCGGGGAGATTTTTTTCCCTATGAGGCAGGCTGCTGTGATGATTAGGTCAGTTCTAGAGCCACCCGGGTTTCAAAACCCCCCTAGCTAAGTGAGCTTTGTGCAGTAACTTGGGCAAGTTACTACTCTGTACCTCAGTTTCCTCATTCTTAAAATGGGGATAATGATAATGCCTGCCTTAAAGGGAATCTATGAGTTTAACAAGGTAATTCATGTCAAACATTTAGGAGAGCATCTGTTTAGTTAATATTAGCAATGTAGTTGTAATATGACCATATTATAATTTATCTGTTTCCCCAAATATAGACATTTAGGTTTTCTCCCTTTTCTGATGTTTGTTAAATGCAAAGGATATTTCTGTGTTTGTTTTCCTGAGCACATGTAAGATTTTTCTCAAGAGTGTATGCCACAATGTGGAATTTCTTGTCGTAGGTGTGGGCATGGTCAGCTTTATGAGACATGGCCACAGTACTTTCAGTGTTGGGGAGAGTACTGGGGTCTCTCTTGAAAGAATCATTTCAATATGATTTAAATATGTGAACCCCGTGTTCAGATATGTGAGCTCTCCAGACCTATTAAAGATGGTAGCAGTCGCAATGCCAAGGACAGAAAAACCAACTAAGATGGCTTAAAGTATTGTGTCTTAAATTTTGGTGGCATACAGATCACATATTACCTGTGATCTGAGTCAATAGGTCTCAGAGTGTGGGTGGGGTCTGAGATTCTCCATTTTTAACAAGTTTCCAGATAATGCTAATGTTGATGGCCCACCAACCACACTTTCAGTAGCAAGACTACTTGGCTGCATATTGAAACACCTGGGGGAAACTTTTAAAAATACTAATTCTTGGGTTGTACAGTCAGAGATTCTGACTTAATTGATGTGGAGCAAGTTTTTTTTTTTTCTTTAAGAAATTTTATTGGGTAACAGTGTGTTTTCCAGGATCCATCAGCTCCAAGTCAAGTAGTTGTTTCTCAATCTAGTTGTGGAGGGCGCAACTCAGTGGCCCATGTGAGGATTGAACGGGCAACCTTGGTGTTATGAGGACTGCGCTCTAACCAACTGAGCTAACTGGCTGCCCCCACGATCAGTGTTTTAACAAGTCCTTCAAACGATGATTCTGATGCATGTTCAAGTTTGAAAACCACTGGCTTAAGAGTTTCAGCTGTAGGCCAGTGGTTCTCAATCTGGGTAGATTTTGCCCCCTAGAGGACATTTGGCAGTGTATGCAGACATTTTTGGTTGTTACAACTCAGGGGCAGATGCTTTTGGCATCTATAGGGTAGAGGACAGGGATGCTGCCAAACATCTGACAGTGCACAGGATAGCCCCCCAACAAAGAATGATCCAGCCCTTTTGGGTCAGTCAAGCCCAAGGGAAGAATCCTGCCTTAGGCCAGCCAGCTGAGTCACTGCAGTCGGGACTCTCTGGTCGGCAAGGGCAGATAAGGAATGACTGTTGGTTAGACAACCAGCAGCACCTGATACTAAAAGCTCCTTTCACAATAAACCAGACATCCCCACCACCTTCCCCACGCTGTCTGCTTGCAGAGCAGCCCTTACTTGAGAAGTAGACATAGAAATGCTATAGAAAATAAAGTATGGGATTTGCGGGGTCAGAGGTTTCTGTTTGTTAGGATGAGCAAACGCATAGCCCCTCTCTCTCTTCTCTTAGAGGGGTGGGGGGACTTCTGAGGAGGTTTGGTTATGACAGGGGTCATATTTAGTGGCTTACTCCAAGAATTACCATTATTGGAGAATACAGTTTTATCAAGGGCTTAATTGTCTTCTAAATTTAGTGTGTGATTTTAAAGGTTGGCTGCATCCCTAAAGTGTGATTTTTGCACTGCTTTGGAGCCAATTATTATTTTTTTCCCCAAGAAATACAGCTCCATCGTATCCTATGAGCAGTTGCTTAGCTAGAATTTGATGTGTAAGAACTCTCCTTTTGGGCCGCATCAAGCATGTAATGTTGGACATGCCTATGTTTGCGTTTTTGTTTTTTTTTAAGATTTTTATTGGGGAATTGGGGGGATGGGAACAACGCTGGGGAATTGGGGGAAGGGGAACAGAGAAGTTGTTGTCGTTTTGTTCTTCAGTCTAGTTGTGGAGGACGTTGCTTCACT
>NW_017731681.1:1002994-1005467 GCF_001890085.2 Hipposideros armiger | reverse complement strand
CAGTGTCACTGGCCCTCATATGTGGGATCCGAACCGGGGCCCTCTGGCATCCCAAGCGAGTTCTTAACCATCGCGCCACTCGGCCGGCCCAATTTTATTTAATTCTGTTCAACTTAAATTTAAATTGTCAATGGACAGTGCCACCTTATACACCCTGAGTATGGGAACGTGACACTTGGCAGGGTGCTGGCTTGTGGTGAGCCCCAAGAGGCACTCAGGGCACAGACTGCTCAGAGGTGGCCGGGTCTGACTTACAGGGACATGCTGTCCAGATGATCTCAGCTGAAAGTCCCCATAATTCCAGACAGCGGCTCAGTTATTTTGAATATTGCAAAAAGCTATACCCTAGTTGAGCATTTCCCAAGCTGAGGCAGCCCAAGCTATCCAATACCTCAGAGCCTTTTGCTTTTGGTGGGAATTCTCTCAATTCAGCATAGGAATATTAGCTTATGCCAATGGTTATCTAATGCCAATCAGAAATGCTACCTGATAATTGAGTAAAACGTCATTTGTTTTCCAGTTAAAAAAATTTACTTAGCTTGTGTAGTTTGTTTGGTAGAGAAAAATCTTTCAAAACATCGGGCTCAAAGGGTCCCTCGGTGGTGTAGCAGTTAGAAATTGCTAATCTGGTCCAACACTCTCAATTTGAGGGAAGCAACCTGTGCAAGGTCACCTGGCTGGAATGTAGCCGAGTTGGGACTAAAAGCCAGAGTCCCAGGTTCGTTGAAGAAGCCAGTGTCTGAACAGCATTTTTTTAAATAATTTTTTTTATTTTTCAATTACAGTTGACATACA
Source organism: Hipposideros armiger (assembly GCF_001890085.2). Lineage (NCBI taxonomy): Eukaryota > Metazoa > Chordata > Mammalia > Chiroptera > Hipposideridae > Hipposideros > Hipposideros armiger. The sequence goes on along the minus strand of NW_017731681.1, from coordinate 1,004,672 downwards.
ATATTATATTAGTTTCAGGCATACAATATAGTGATTAGACATTTTATATACCTTACAAAATGATCACCCCAATAAGTCTAGTACCCATCTGACACCGTACATAGTTAATATATTAATATATTATTGACTCTATTCCCTATGCTTGAACAGTGTTCGGTGTCCCAGTGTGTGAGTATTTGTCGTGGGCTGTCAGCCCCCCAGGACAGTGATTGTGTGTGGCATTCCCTTTGATCAGTGACTAGAACAGATGGGGAGATTTAAGAGCCTCTTTGATGGTGGCGTTATCGAATAGATGTTATAGGCTAGGACTAGTTCTTGAAGTATGGCCACTGTAACACCTGTATCACAATGGGGGACTACCTAGAAATAAGGTCATAAAAATGCAAATTCTTGGGCCCCACCACGGACCTCCTGTGGTAATCTGGTACATTGGGACTCCACCCATGAACCCCGCCTCCTTCTAGACACACTTTGATATAGCCCCACTATACCCGCATTGCTCTGGGCTTGGCCATGTGACTTGCTTTGGCCAATGAGACATTGGCCAGCGTGCCAGAAGGAGAAGCTTGATAAATAAGTGCTTACATGTTGGGACTTATCCTTTGGGAATGGTCACTCTTGGAGCCCTGAGCTACCATGTAAGCAGGTCCAGGAACCCTGCTGGAGAGATCACATGGGGAGAAAGATGGGGGAGGCATGGCGGGGAGGGACAGGTGCCCAGCTGCCAGCTACTCTAGCCATCTAAGCTGAGGGTCATGTGAATGAAGAAACTGTGTTGGCCATTTCAGCCCCAGCTGAGGCCACATGGAAGAGAAGAACCACCAAGCTGGACCCAGCATGGACTGAGCACCAGCTGTATGCTCAGCGCTAAACCCGGTGGGAGCTGCTGTGTCAGACTATGGTTGTGAGCATCCTTATTCAGTTTAATTTTCCTGAGATACCAGAGGTGAGAAAGTGGCTGATGGTGTTCATGGAGTGTTGGCATGGTGGACAGTCCATCCAAGCCATAGCTAAGGCCGGTGGCCCTACACCCAGAGGGTGCCTTGAACCAGACTTCACCACTGCACCTTCATCATTCATCTGGGTGGTTGCAACAGCCTTGTTTTAAATTTTTTAATTGAACTATAACATACGAGGTGTGATAAAAAAATACGGTGAATGTTTAAATAAAAAATTTTTTTTACATTATAAGACACATTGTCATTAATTCCCCTTGAAATACTCCCCCTCGCTTCAAACACACTTATCCCATCGTTCTTGCCACTTCCTGAAACAGTTCTGGAAGTTCTCTTTCATGAGTGTCTATACTTCATCCTCCATCATGACAATGCTCGTGTCACACATTGCTTCTGGTACATGGCAATTTCTGTGAAATAAAAACATTACAGTGTGTCTTCATCTACTGGATCTGGCATCATGCGATTTCTGTCTCGTAATAAAATTTTTAAATTTAAACATTCACTGTATTTTTTTTAATAACGTGAAACAATCTTTATTTATTTATTTATTTTAAAAGATTTTTTTTATTGGGGAATTGGGGATGGGAACAGTGCTGGGGAATTGGGGGAAGGGGAACAGACAAGTTGCTGTTGTCTTGTTCTTCAGTCTAGTTGTGGAGGACGTTGCTTCACTGGCCCTAGTTGGCACCATCATTGCGCTCTTCCCGGGTGAGGCAGAT
>NW_017731681.1:1001487-1002878 GCF_001890085.2 Hipposideros armiger | reverse complement strand
TAGATGGCAGTGTCACTGGCCCTCATATGTGGGATCTGAACCGGGGCCCTCTGGCATCCCAAGCCAGTTCTTAACCATCGCGCCACTCAGCCGGCCCCACTGTATTTTTTTATCACACCTCATATATACAGTGAGGTTCACAAATCTTAGATACGCTACTGACTGCATTTGTACACATGTAAACACTTATGAAATCACCACTCAGATCAGGATAGAGAACCTTGCTAGGACTCCAGAAGGCCCCTTCATGCTCCCGCCTGTAGATAGCTTTCAGAAGCAACTGCTGTTCTGACTTCTATCTCTGTAGATTAGACTTACCCATTCCTGATTTATTCATAGTGTTTTTGAGTGTGTCTCTTTGTATAGTCTTTTTCAATTGTTCCCCTAGGTATTACTTTATTTATTTATTTTTAAAAGTTTTTTTTTTTTAATTGGGGAATTGGGGGAGGGAACACTGTTGGGGAATCGGGGAAGGGGAACAGAAAAGTTGCTGTCCTTTTTTTGTTCTTCAGTCTAGTTGTGGAGGACGCTGCTTCACTGGCCTATGTTGATACTGTGATCATTGCGGTCGCTAGCCATTGGACGGCTGCTCACAGCGGCCACGGCAGCTCACGCCCGCTGCTGGCCACTCATGTAGCTCACGGCAGCCCACTGCAGCCTGCGCTGTCGCCGGCGACTCACGGCAGCCCAGCTCCAAGTAGAGCTGTTGTTCACCATCTTAGCTGTAGAGGGCACAGTGTGACTGGTGCATGTGGGATCCAAACATGCGGCCGCTGCCCAGTGCTCATGCTCCCAAGTCAACTCTTAACCAACGAGCCACTCGGCCAGCCTGATATTAATTTTTTAATACACAATTATAAGATACACATTATAAGATACATTGTCATTAATTCCCATTAATTGATGGGGATTGGCACCATTAATTGAACTACTGAACAATTAATTGAACTGGTGTCAATATTTACCAGTTCAAGTGAAGTGTAGAAAATTTATCTCCCTTTAGGCCCTCCTTACTCTACCTCACTTATAATCTAATTTTAATAAGCATTTCCTTTACATACTTTGAGAAACATATTGGTCAATGTTACAATTTTTGTTTCAACCCTCAAACATAATTTAGAAAACTCTTGAGGATAAGGAAAGTCTACCATATTTATACTATTTCTCTTGTTCTCTCTTTCTCCCTGATGCTCCAAGATTCCTTCTTTCATCATTTCCTTTGTTTCAAGAATTTCTTTCAGCCGTTCTTTTAGGGTAGGTCAGCTAACAACAAATTCTCTTAGTTCTCCCTCATTTGAGAATGTCTTGATTTTTGCTTATGTCCTGAAGGATATTTTCACTGAGTATAGTATTCTGAGCTAACAATTCGTTTCTTTCAGCAATTGAAACTT
>NW_017731681.1:993730-1000092 GCF_001890085.2 Hipposideros armiger | reverse complement strand
GGCAGCCCAGCTCCAGGTTGAGCTGTTGTTCAGCATCTTAGCTGTGGAGGGCAGTGTCACTGGCCCTCGTATGTGGGATCCGAACCGGGGCCCTCTGGCATCCCACGTCAGCTCTTAACCAACGCGCCACTCGGCCGGCATACAAATGTACATTTTTAAGATTGCAGCTTTAACATCTTTGTCAGGTAATTCCATATTTGTGTCAGCTTGGTGTTGGCATCTGTTGTTTGCCTTTTCTCATTCAGATTGAAATTTTCCTGGTTCTTGGTATGACAGATGATTATTTTTTCTTGAATCCTGGACATTGGGGTATTATGTTATGAGACATGGACTCTTATTTAAGTCTTCTGTCTTAGCAGCTCTCCTCCAGCACTGTGCCTTATTGGTGCCAGGTGGGGGTGAAAGTTCAGGGTCCCTACTTGACCTTAGTTGACACCCTGTGGGGACAAGGGTGCCTTCTTCCTACTGGGCAGGGGTGGGAGTCCAAGCTTCTCACAAGCCCTCCATTGATACCTCCCTGCCTGGGAAGGGAGGGGTACCTTGTTACTGCTCCCAATGTAGTCTTTGCTGACCTGTTCGGACTAGGCCTCCTCTGACACCAACCCATGGAGGGGAGGCCGCCTTATTAGTACCAGGTGGGGATGAAAGTCCTGGCTTCCCACTCAGTTTTCTCTGTCACTACCCTGGTGGTGGGGGATGGGGCCCTGGTCACAGCCAGGCTCAGCTCCCCATTCAGCCCCTGCTCATGGGGGTGGTGGTGGGGTTCGGGCTGCAGTTTTTTTTCCATGGTGTTTGGCTGGAGTATAGCATTTATTGTTTTAAAGGTATTTGTCTTGCTAGACAGTGCCTCTCCTGGTCTTTTGGCTAGAGAGAGCAGGCTTTTCTTAGAGCTGTCTTTGTCCACACTCATTGGTATTTCTGGGTTGCTGACTTCTCCAGCAACAAACCTGGGATATAGTGGGCAAAAAAAAAAAAAAAAAAGCCAGAGAACTCGTTGCTGTGTTGTTCCTTGTGTCCTGACGTCCCCAGTCTGCCTCTTCTCTCCCCTTGCAGTCTTCACAGGTTTGTTTTACATACAATGTCCAGGATTTTAGCTGTGCTTCACAGAGGAATGGGGAGAAGTACATCACCTCCCTCTTGCCCAGGAACCGGAAATCCAGGTTTATCTGCTCTTGAACTTCACATAAATAGAATCCACTATGTACATTCTTTTAAGTTTGACTTCTCTTACTCCACAAGATGTCTTGAGATTTTTCCATGTGTTTGTGTGTAGTTGGATGCTTTTCATTGCTGTAATATTCAACTGTGTGAACAAATCACATGGTGAGTTTGCACAGTGGTAAAGCAAATGACCCCTACATGCAACACACCAAACAATTTGTTTATCCATCCTTCTGTGGACAGGTTGCTTCCAGTTTGGAGCTATAAAGGACAAAGCTGCTACAAATGTTCTTAGGCATGTTCCCCTTTATTTAGATTTTTGTTCAAATGTCATCTCTTCAAAGACAGATTCCAAAATGGCCCCAACTCATCCTCTCTAGCTCTTTACCCTACGTTCTTTTTCATGATATGTGATCACCATGTGAACTTCTATTGTTTATTTGTTGTATATCTTCCCCCTTTGGTATGAAATGTTTATGAGGTTATCTTATGGTTGGTTATCTGCTGTGGCCCATTGCCTAGAGCAGTGAGGCACATAGTAGGTACTCAGGAAATATTTCTTAAATGTATTAAAGACAGGGTCGGCCAAGTGGCGCATTGGTTAAGAGTTGGCTTGGGACGCCAGCTCTGAGCAGCAGGGCCCCAGTTCAGATCCCACATGAGGGCCAGTGACGCTGCGCCCTCTACAGCTAAGATGTTGAACAGCAGCTCAACCTGGAGCTGGGCTGCCATGAGTGGCCGGCAACGGCGTAGGCTGCAGTGGGGCTGCAGTGGGCTGCATGAGCTACCGTGAGTGGCCGGCAGCCAGCATGAGCTTCAGCCAGGAAGAGCATGATGGTAATACCAACATGGGCCAATGAAACGACATCATCCACAACTAGACTGAAGAACAAAAGGACAGCAAATTGTCTATTCCCCTTCCCCGATTCCCTAATGCTGTTCCCCTCCCCCAATTCCAAAAAAAAAATCTTAAAAAAAAATGTATTAAAGACACTAGCATGGGATTTGGTCAGACACACCTCGGTTCCGACACCAGTGTCATCTTCTGGCGGTGTATCCCAGGGCAAGCCCCTCAACCTCGTTCTCCTCACATTCTCGTCTCCTAGAATCTTGTGACAATGCAGATGTGAATTCAGGTGGTTTGGGGTGGGACCTGAGATGCTGCATGTCTTCCCAGCTCCCAGTGGGACCCAGACTTTGAGTAACGAGGTCTTACCTGATTTGAGCCTCGGTTTCCACACCTGCAAAATGGCTCATTGTGGAAAACAAGTGGGTAATGTGCATACTGTGCATGGTGCCTGGACTTAGCAGGTATTGCACCTCCTTTGGGTGCTGTTCAGGGCTGAAACTTGAAGTTGCCTCCGGGTTTCTCCCTCTGATCCTGCAGTCCCCACATGTTTAGCCCCCATATAGACCCTGGGGAGCCTTGCCCATTTTATTTCTTCACTGCTGGCCAGCCCCACCTGTCATGGACAGGGGTTTGGGGAGGATTCTGGCATTTTGACAGTCGTGGGGACATTATGCAAATGAGATGCAAAGCAGCAGTTAATGAGCCCTGATTGCATTTGCCCATGGAACATGTGGGATAATTGTGCTAAACTGGGGAGGGGAGAGAGGGGGATGTGAATGTTTTTTGGGTTGGGCAAGGAGGCGGTGACAGAGGGGTTGGTTTCTCCTGGGGGCACAAGGGCAGCTGCTCTGTGACCTGGGAGAGACCCCCTCCTCATTTGTAGTTTGATCCCACCTGTGAACTGGAACATGGTTAAGGTCCAGGAATAGGGGCTGAGGTTGGGCATGGTGTGTGTGGGGAGTCCCTGGGCCTGTCTGGGGCCTGTAAGTGGGGGAGTAGAGGGCTGCAGACAGGTGACTGGGGGCCCATCCCAACAGCAGATGGGGCTGGATCAGGCTGACAGTGGAGTTGGGGTAGGGGTGGATGCTTCCTGGGCTGGGGAAGGAGGGGTGACCGAGCGGTCAGCTTCTGCCATTGAGCCTGTCTGAGTGTGGGAGGGCAGAACTTAGGGGTCTGCCAGGCAGCAGATGGGGCTGGATCAGGCTGACAGAGGGGTGGGTGGGGTGAGCTGTCTTTGGTATCCCTGGAGGGAGCCAGCTCTTTAGGAGAAAGATGATCTGGGGCTGGGGGCCAGCAGGTGGGCAGGGGGCTCTGCTTACAGCTCCTGGGAACTCAATCCCTCCCTGCCCCCTAGCTGAGATCTCCTCGCTCTCCAGGGGGCCTCTGCTTTCAAGAGCCAGGCACCCCCACCCTCCTTGCTTGGTCCTCGACCTGACCCTCTGCTGAGGACCTCCAGGTTTGGAGACATCCAATGCCAGCTTTCTGGTCCAAGAAAGGCCAGGCTGGAAGTCACCTATCATTTTGGTGTCCTCACTCATGCCCAGTACCTGGCTGGCATTTCAAGTACATGTGACCCCGTACTGCCTTTGATCTAAGGATGAGAAGTACACTCGACTCTGAAACTCCTAGAAACTGGGTGGCTGTTGCCATGTTTCCTAACCAGATCTTTCTTAATGGAACCAATGTGGAACATTGGAAAAAACTTGCCAGGCAGAGGGTTCAATTCCAGGACGAAGCATTTATTGGCTTTGTCACCTTGGCCAAGCTGCTCAGTCTCTCTGAGCCCCTGTTTCCTGTCAGTCCTGTGGCCTCACCTCAGGGTGGCTGTGATAGCCACTGACACCATAGGAGAACAGGGGTTCAGTAAATCCACTAGCTTGTCACCCCAGGTGGGGACTCTGGCCCGTAGCTGTGTCCCAGCATCTAAAACAGCCCCTATTCCTGGACCTTAACCATGTACCAGTTCGCAGGTGCGTACCTAGTAAATATCTACTGAATGAATGAAATGCCCTGTTGCATCTATTCCAAGATGGCTTTTACCCTCACGTTTGACATTTTTGATATTAGGTTGTTTCGTACAATTAATAGCATGTCTGATTGAATTGGCATCAGTCTGATGATTAAGAGGGGTCTTGATGGGATGAAATATGGAAGACGCTATCATTATCAGGCAACTTCTTGCTTAATTTTCAGTGGGCTTCTGGTTCTCTCCAATTGAACCTGCCCTCTCTGGGCTGTGTGGGGTCCCTGAGAATTGTCTTGGGGCCCAGGGGCTGCAGTGACCCCTGCCTGAGGTCCTCTGAGGTGGTGATGGGCTGGAGACAGGGCATCTTGTGGGGCACAGTGTGTCCTGTGCCCTGTCCCCACCTGGTCTCTCCTCCCCCACCCTGCCCCCACCCCACTGGATGTTGTCCCTCCTGGGGGTGGCAGGACTGTCTGAGTCACGAAATTCCCTCTGAGGAGGAGGGGCCCGTTTTACTCTATCCTGTCATAGCTCCAAGTCCCAGGACTGGACAGCAATTGGGAAGATGGGTGAGGACATCTGTGAGCTCCACAGGCCAAAGGGCTCTAGGTAGGACCTAGGCCAGACCAGGCAGAGGACTTTCACAATGAGGGAGAGGGAGTGGGGGAAGGTGGACCCTCTGCCCACTGCCACCCCTGTCCCCTTCAGCAGCAGAGCTGAGACAAAGTGGGCAGATTAATGTCTGATCCCGTCCCGGGAAGTGGCTCGTTGTTTAATCCCCTGGTTGGGACACTTTCACTGTGTCACTGTTCTCTTCTAATGAGGTAAGGGTTATCCAGCTGGGATTTGCTGTAGGAAGGATTTGTGTGTTGTATGTTCTAGATCCGTGTAGATGTGTATACTTATGTTTTAAAGATGTGTGTATGCTGATATTAATGTTAACAGTCATATACATGCATGTGTGTGTGTTACCTGTGCATGTAGGTAGATACACAGGCTTGTGGAAATGCATGTGCGCAAATATGTGTAATGGGTGTTTGTATATGTGTTGTGGTGGGTGCACTTGTGCATGGACACATATTGGTGCGTATGGACACATGTGTGTCGTGCGAGTCTAGTGTCTGCTCTGAGGGGTGTGTGACAGCTCTGGCCTGTGGGAGAAGCACCAGAGCTGGAATCGCAAGGCCTCACTGCCATCAGTTGAGCTCAGGAGCCCTGGATACTCAGACAAGTTGTTATCACTGTGGGCCTCAGTTTCCAACCTGTAAAATGGGTATGGGATCTTGTGGAATGAGGCTGTGGATGAGCATCTCTCACTTAGCCTGACCCAGAAAAGACTCGCCATAAAATGCTGAGGGATGACTGAAGGCTAATGAATGAGTAAGCAAATAGAAATATTTACAGAGCAACATGCAGACAGATTTCAAGGACCCGAGGGGAGTGCACGGAAAGGTGCAGCTTGCAGTGCCTCATAGGGATGTCTGGAGGCAGGGTCTTCAGGAGACGAGAGGAAAGAGGCTAGAGCAGGGCCCCCCCTCTAACCCCCAGTCCAGAGTGGCCGTGTGAGCCTGCGTGTCCAACAGCGTCTCCGTGAAGGTGAAGCGTGCATGCCCCCGCCAGTGTTGATGCAGGCACCGTGTAGAAGGCGGGCGTCCCCTGGTGTACATGGGAAGGAGGCTGTCTGTGCGAGCATTGCCCAGTTGCCATAGAAACGAGCAGAAGGAGGTGGGTGGCTGGAGCAGGAGGCAGGTCGGGAGGAGGGAGGGGGAGGAGGCAGCGGTGGGGGGCGGGGAGCTGGCTTCTGCAGTTCTGGCGCTGCTGCCTTCCAGAGCAGCGGTGGAGGGAACCCAAGAGGACAGAGCCCCCAGCTTGGGCACCAGGCCCCCTCCCGGCCCGCCACCACGGAGAAGGAGGACAGCCAGCCCCTCTGGCCCAGCTTGGCCCAGCAGGGGCAGTGCGCTCCTACCTGCCCCTGGCTTGGTCCCAAGACGGGCCCAGGTAGGCATCCCGATGGGGACAACTGGAAGAGGCTGCATGGAGAGTGGGGTCCTGGGACTACCCCTGCCTTCCCACCAGCAGCAACTGGTAGCAAGCAGAGGGGCCGGAGGGGCCCGGGCCATGGATGGGTGGGGAGCAGCCAGCATCCCGGAGGCACTCTTCAGAACCTGGGTCCTCCCCATGGAGGACTGTCCCCTGTTGCCTTTCCTCTTCTGTACTTCAGTCCCTCTGTCCATCACTGTCACACGCCCTGACCATAGAAATGCCCCCCTCCCTGGGGGAAGTGGGCTGAGGGGGGCTGGAGCTTCCAATAACCTACAGTACGGTCTGTCCCCAGGCTGAGGCTAGAGCGTATGGGGGGCAGGGAGAAGTGAGGATGCCCCTCACCCC
>NW_017731681.1:989703-991095 GCF_001890085.2 Hipposideros armiger | reverse complement strand
AATGCCCTCCTGGCTGGGCAGTTGCTCCAGGGACATTGAGTTGGATGTCCTACATGGACTGGGTCCATGCTTCTTGTCTTTTTCTGCCCCAGCTATGGCCACGCCAGCTCTACCTGACCAGGAAAGGGAGGAGAGTGACCTGTATGCATCCCACCCCAGGGCTGCTGAAGACAGAGAGCCACTTCCTGGTCGGAAGCCATCCCAGAGCTCTATGCCATCGGGAAAGCATGCATGAAGCCACTGGGGTATTGCCCACAGGGCAGCCTGATCTGGCCCCTGACCTCCAGGAGGCCACAGGACTCAGGACAGGACAGACCCCCACAGGGGGCCAAGTGTGGGATGACTGGTTTCCAGGAGAGGGATGCACCCAGAGCAGAGAGCACAGGGCCTGTCTTCCCACCAGCCCCCACTCCTGCCTCCCCATCTCTGGTGTTTCAGTTTGGGCCCCCCCAGAGGCTGAGCCTGGGACAAAGATCTGACAAGACCAGTCCATAGGGGAGATGGTCTCTGGAAACACTGAGAGTGTAGAGGTGAGACCGGGGATGCTTTGTCCCACTGTGGACACCTAAAGCTCAGTTCCAAGGGGTTGGGAACCTGTGTGGTAAACATAGCCTCAGCCACCAGGGGGTGGGGACTGCGGTGTGTACACACTCACTCCTGCCGGCATTGCTTGAGGCTGGAACCCTCTTACCCTGCCTGGTTTTCCCCTTAACTGTTGTCACCACCTAACGAGGTGATATTTTTTCACTTCTTGGCTTTCTGCCTGCATCGGAGTGCACACTCCATGGGGGGAGGGCCGGTCTGTTCCCTCCTGAGCCATCTGAGAGGCTCCCTAGAGGCCGAATGAGATGTTCCCTCCTCCACTTGGCTTGGGAGCAGGGCAGTGCTGTGGCTGCCTTTGGGGTGATTTTCTGGAGGAGGGAGAGAGGGCCTGGGGCCTGGTGGGGCTGGAGGAAGAAGGGAGAGGTGGAAGACCAGGGTCCAGGGAGTGGGCTCGGGAGAAGGGAGGAGAGGCCAGCCAGGGGGTGTGAGGTGGAGTGCCTTTAAACCCTTCCAAGCTGGTATAAGCCCACCTGGTCCCCTCTGCTGGGGCTTCTCTGGATGAGACCTGGCTCTGTCCTGCTCTGTCCCCCCCGTTAGTGTTTCCATCATCTTCCTCCCCCGCACCCAAGATTCATCATTTCTGAAGGGAGGGCCCCTTGGGGACTGCCCAGTCACCTTACCTCAGAGAAGATGGATATTGGGGGACCTGATGTTTAGACCCAAAGAGAAGGCTAGAGGAAGCCAGGCCTGGGGTCTTCTTTTCAGGGGACCTGGAGATCTGGGCGTCCCAGATGAAGCCCAACAGTCACTGAAGAGTGTCTTGGTCAGCTCAGGCTCTCAGGACAAAAT
>NW_017731681.1:988365-989319 GCF_001890085.2 Hipposideros armiger | reverse complement strand
GTGCTTAGGGTGCCTGGGAGGCGAAGGTGTGCACTCTTCTCCTGACTACCCAGCACCCAGTTGGCTGGGTCCTTTGCTGGGCCCTGGCACCACATTGTGGAGCTGCTTCCTCTCCTGGGCACTTGGGGGGTCAGAGGACTTTGTGCAGGGGCTGAGGAGGGCTCCCTGGGCCTGTGCTAGGGTGGAGGAACACGTTTCAAGAAGCTGACATGGTTCAGTTCATTTTGGCAAATGTTAGTTCACCTGCTGAGTGTTAGGCACAGGGGTCTCCTGCTTTGGGGTTAAGGGCCTGGCGGGGTGAGAGGACAGATCTCAAGTGGCAGGAGCAGGGTCCGGGATGCAGAGCTGCCCAGAAGCTGGCAGCCACATAACCCATGTACACCATCACTATCTGCCCCCTGCTGCTCTGAACCCATCACCCTCCTCCCCACCAGGGCCTCGGGCTGGCACTGGCATCTGTCCTGCCCCAAACTTCTGCAGCAGGGCTCGCTTCCATCTCAGCCGGGACGGGGCTGCTGAGGCCTGAAGGGCAGGCTCTTTGGGCAAGAACTGGAAGGAGCTGTCCCTGCCCCAGACCCTCCAGGCCTGGCCCTGACCTCCCCCACTCCTGTCCTGCCCTCTCTAGGCCACATTCCCCTTCTCCTTACTTTTTTCCTGTCCCACAGGCCCCTTAGGGCCTGTCTTTGCTTGCTGTGTCTCTCTCTTACACTCTGTTGTCCCCAGACTCCGGGGCAGCGAGCCCACCAGAATAGCCTCCCGGGGTACATTTTCCAGCCCCACCCCATTGCATCCAGTGGGCCTGTCGCCCAGGGCACCTTCCCTGAAGCCAGGTTGGGCCCCGGCCTCTCCCCAGCAGCCTTTCCCATGTTCGAGGGAGCTGAAGGGAGGCCCCAGGAGCACTCAGAGGCCTGGGGCTCAGCCAGGAGGCTGGGGCCCTGGGACTGGAAGAACAGT
>NW_017731681.1:947172-984956 GCF_001890085.2 Hipposideros armiger | reverse complement strand
GCATGGGGAGAGACAGATCCCTCTCCTCTTCTGATAAGGACACCAATCCTATGGATTAGAACCTTCCCCTCCCCCTCATTCGACCTCATTACCTCCTAAAAGTCTGAATACAGTCACATTGGGAGGTAGGGCCTCAACGTATAAATTTGGGGGGACACAATTCATTCCATAGCAAAGGTCTGCTGGGTCTGCTGGGGTGCTAGTTACAGAGTGGAGATGGGGATATGATGTCATCCAGAGAGATGAGAGTCTCCTGCTTTGAAAGTTTGGCAGCTGTGAGAAGCGTGAGTGATAGTGCCTATAATAATAATAATAATAATAATAATAATAATAATAATAGTAGTAGTAGTTAAAACGGTGCTTCTTTTTTTAAAAGATTTTATTGGGAAATTGGGGGAGGGTAACAGCGTTGGGGAATCGGAGAAGAGGAACAGACAGGTAGACAAATTACTGTTTTGTTCTTCAGTCTAGTTGTGGAGGAGGTTGCTTCACTGGCCCATGTTGGTATTATGATCATTGCGCTCTTCCCGGGTGAGGCAATCAGTTGCTCGTTGTTGGTCGGCCGCTCACAGCGGCTCCTGGTAGCTCACACCGGCTGCCAGCCGCTCACGCTGGTTGCCAGCCACTCACGTAGCTCACAGCAGCCCACTGCAGCCCCGCTGCAGCCTACACCGTCGCCGGTGACTCACAGCAGCCCAGCTCCAGGTCGAGCTGTTGTTCACCATCGTAGCTGTAGAGGGCGAGCGTCACTGGCCCTCAATGTGGGATCTGAACCGCAGCTGTACTGCTCAGAGCTGGTGCTCCCAAGCAAGCTCTTAACCAGCTGAGCCACTCTGCCGGCCCAAAACGGTGCTTCTTGAGCACTGGGTACTCATTTCATCCTCACACCAACCCCATGGGGTAGGTGGTTCTCATCACCTCCATTTGCAGATGAGGAAATAGACACAGAGAGTTTAAGCAACTTGCCAAAGTCACACAGCCAATAAATGGCAAAGCCAGGATTTGAACCCAGTCGTTCTGTCTGGCCCCAAGGACAATGCTCTTAATTACTCTGCTCTCATCTGGAAGGAGTTACTGGGCTTGTTGGGAGAGCAGGTTGCTGCCCTGACCCAGGGAGCTATGGTTTATGGCAGGGTGTGACTAGAAGCTGCACCAGGGTATAGGGGTGAGGTAGGTAAGCACTGGGGTATTCAGGGACTGAGCTGGCTCTTGAAGGGAGGGAGGGTTATTTTAGGGGAGAGGTGGGTAATGGGAGGGAGGATAGCATGCATCCCAGGTGGGGGGGGGGGCTGCGCAAGCAAAGGAGCAGCAGCTGGAGTGAACACGGGGTGTGCCTCACAGGGAGGAATGGGGGGCAGCACCTCACAGCTAACCTGGATCCTTCTTGCTGCACCTGTTGCCCCAACAGAGGCTGGTAAGAAGTGAGGCCCCATCTCTGGGTGAAGTGAGGAGCAGAGGAGCTGCTGGAACATTTGTGAGGGGGGGCAGCTCTGACCCACCCTGGGTGATGGGGGCAGCTCTGGCTTCCCGTGGCCCTGCTCTTGTCTGAGTTGAGCTGGTCCCTTGGGAGAACGTCTTTGGCCAGGAGGAGCAGGTGACACCCACAGAGTGCTGGCTCTGGATGGGGCCCCTGAAGGGGGCGGGGGGGCTCACCCTGGGTCTGGATCTGACTGCCTCCTCCCTGCTGTGTGACCTTGGACAAGTTATTTAACCTCTCTGAGCCTCAGAAGCTTGTCTCTAAAACAAGGAAGACAACACCCATCTCAATAGGTTGTTATGAGGGTTGGAGGTAAAGTGTATGAAGAGGTTGGAGCGTAGTAAGTACTGAGAAATACTCTAAAGGGAGAATGGAGAGAGGGGTAATGTAACAGTCGAATCTGTGGATACTTGTTCTGTGCGTGTGCTGTAGGATCCCTGAGGATGGAGGCCCCATCCTGAGGACAAAATCATTCTGGGGGATCAGAGAGAAAGAGACACTGAAACTGGATCCCGGAAAGTGGGGAAAGGGATGCCAGGAGGAGAAGCAGGGGTCCTGGAAACAGGACAGGTGGGATCTGGGACCCCCCTCTTTTGGGATCCTGGCTCTTGGTTGTGTCACCATCATTATCAACATTTATTGAGCGCCTACTATGTACAGATGACTGTTTGGCTTCGGGTACAGAATTCAGTGCTTCTGCTATTTAATGAATGAATGTTCCAGAATGTCCTTGGCATTTATTCATTCACGGAACAGAAATGTATTGTGGACTTACTATGTGCCAGGCATTGCTCTGGATGCTGGAAATACAGCAGAGAACCAGAGAGACAAAATTGCTTCCCTTATAGAGTTGACGTTCTAGTAGGAGAGGAAGGCACTAAACACGATGAGTATTCTAATGTTGGCAGCCTGTCAGATGGTGACAAGTGCTGTGGAGAATAATAAAGTAAGGAAAGGGAGAGGTGGAAGTACTGGGGGTAGAAACAGATTTTCAAGTTTAAGCTGGGGGAGGTCAGGACATTTGAGCAGACCTAGAAATCTGGGGGAGGGGGGAGGAGAGACTGTTCCTAGCAGGTGCAAAGGCCCTGGGGTTAGAACAGCAAGGCAGTCAGTGGAGCTGGAGGAGAGTGAGAGTGGTGGGAGGTGAGGGTAGAGGGGTGAGGGGTGAGACAGCAGGTTATTCAGGGCCTCTTGGCAAAGACTTGGACTTTTGCTCAGATGAAATGGGGAGTCTGAGTAGGGCAGTGGTGGGATCTGACAGGTTTTACCAGCTTCCCTCTGGATGCTATGCTGGGGCTGGGAGGTGGGGGACGATGAGAGAAACAGGGTCAGAGGCAGGAAGACCAATGAAGAGGCTACTGCAGGGAGGTGAGGGGACTGGGACCAGGGTGGTTGAATGTAGAGCTCAGGATCTGCTGATGGGCTGGATGTGGGGTGGGGGGAGGAGGAGGAACGGGGTGACTCCGAGGCCTGTGCTTGTTAGTGACTAATGACGTAGGAGTTCACACAGTGCTGTCCACACCAGGCCTGCCCTATCTGGGCTCACGCTCTTAATTCCTCTGTCCCTTCTTCAAGCCAAGGTACACGGAACCAAGGCCTCTGCCCTCCAGGGTCTTGTAGAGGCAGCTAGCAGCAGGCCTGGGTCCTGAGGGGGGACACCTTGCACCCTGGGGTTCCTTTCTCCCTGAAGGAAAGGTCCAGGCCAGCATGAAAACTTCACATTTCCATAGTGGTCTGTGTTTTTCATTAAGAGCTTTATTTTGATCCTCAACATAAGCTCGAGTATTGTTTTGCATCACATGAGTTAGAAAACTGAGACCCCCTTATGGGACTTGGCTGAGCTCTCACTGGCAGGCGGTAGAGCTGGAGCCAGAGCCCCACGCCCCCCATCCTGCATGCCGAGGGCTTCGCCATCCTCGGGGTGAGAAAGCCTGGCACCTTCCCTGGCTCCACAAAAGGAAAGAGCCCCGTGCTGAAATGGGACTACAACAGCCGTGGTGACAGATCAGTAGTGAGAGCTGACAAGCTCTTTCACATTCATGTCTCAGCCTCGGGGCTCTTGACGAGAATCGCACTTGCCTGTAGGGTCCTTGTGAGGATTAAATGAGTTAAGACATGGGAACCGTCCCTGGCACCAAATATGTGCTCCATAAATGCCAGCTATTATTATTCATGATAAAGGGCTTTCAGGGCCACAAAATGTCAGATGGGCACTGTGCCCATTTGATGGATTGAGGAAAGCTAAGGGTATGTTGGGCCAGCCCGTGAGAGTAGCAGAGGCCAGCCACTCCATCTTCCTGACAGAGATGCAGCGTTTTCAGGGATGGTAGCTACTGATCTCTATTCAGGAAGCATATGACATTTGGTAAGAGTTAAGCTTCCCACCTGCCCCCAGGGTGGGGGTGTGAGGCAGGGGCAAGGTGGGATGGTGTGTCTGGCCATGTGGGTTTGGGGGCTCCCATGCCCCCTCCCACAGCCCCTCCCCAACCCTGCCTGCCGGCCTTCCTCATCAATTCTGTGCAGGTCCATCAGGGGCTGGAGTGGGCCGGACCCTCACCGTCTCCTCTAATCCTTAAGTTGGGTTGAATCATCCTCATTTCACGGCAAGGTCCCCTGAGGTCATGTGAATTGCTCCAGGTAACACGGCAGTTTGGTGGCATAGCAGAGACGCCAAGGCTAGCGTTATTTCTACGACACATGCTACCCCAGCTGGAAGCCTGGGAGACCCATCACCTGCCTACACCAAGTGCCTGGGTCTAGACGAGGGGGAGAGTGGTCTCTGCCATCGTGCGTTCCCTTTTAGCCTGACATGCCAAGTCTTAGCTGCACCGTTCCCTCCCTCCACGCTTCGGTCCTGGCTCCCAGCTCCCTTGGCTCTCCTCCAACACAGGCTGAAGGGTTTTTTAAAAATAAGCAATTTATGCACACAAAGCAAAATTCAAAAGGCATAAAAGGCACTCCAGTGAAAAATCTCCCACCCCGTCCCCCAGCCACGCAATTCCCCTAACGCAACCACTGTCACCACCTTCCCAAGCATATTTCTCCCTTATGTATTTCCCCCATACAAACAGGAGCACCCGCAGCCACGCTGTTCTGCTCCTTGCTCTTTTGGCATTAGCGACATGGCTCAGGACCCCAGCGTTCCGTTGCAGGCCTGCACCATAACTGGCATCACCAGCCCCCTGGACCAGCATCTGGGTTGTTTCCAGCCCTTGGCTTTTACAGGCGGTGCTGCAGTAAATCAAATCGGCCAGCATCAGTTTGCCCACATGACTGGAAGGCGAATTCCTAGGACCACATGGTGCTGCCGAGTGGGGATGTGTGCTTCTGTGACGATGAGAGGACACCCAAGTTGTGTCATGTCTCTTCCCCACTACCAGGGGCGGGTTCAGCCTTCACTCCCATAAGGGAATGTCCCTCCCCTCCACCCTGCTCCTGCCCCCACTGCCAGCCTGCTGACAGCTGCACACTGTGGGGGTCCCCAAGAGCAGAGTTCTGTGTGACTTCAAGGGTTCTAGACGGCTCTGGCCCCAGGGACACTTACCTAATCTGGCTGGAAGTCCTTCATTAAATATCCCTGCCTTTTACTTTATCTAAATCAAATCTATCTTCATTTCTAAATCAATGTTTTCTTTATGAAGCAAGTCCTGACTTTATAAATGAAAGGCGCCAAATTAAGAAGAAAAAAAAATCAGACTCATTTCTTTGTCCTTTGATGAAATCCAGCTGCCCTCCCTCCCACCCAACCCCGCTGTACATGAATTTGTGGGAAAGGTTGCATTTTGCTAAGGGGAAAGGAACAAAACATATCTAGTGTCTGAGAGATACAAGGATGCAATACTGGGTTATTACTGGAAAAAGAACACTGCCCCTGGACAGATGGGGAGACTGAGGCCAGAGCAGGGAGGGACATCCTTGACCCAGGATCCTCATGTGTTGGCATACCTGCCCTGAGCCTGAGGGCCAGCTGCTGATAGGGCTGACGGTTCCTGGGACCCCCAGGTTAGGCTGAATTTTGGAGAGGCTTGCATTTCCCAAGTGTCCTCATCTGTCAGGGTTCATAGTTCCCAAGCCTGCAGTGCAGAGGCAGGGAGGTATCCTGGCCCCGAGGTTGGCAGCCCCTTTGAAGTCCAGGCCCCTGGCCCTCTCTGTCCTTTCTCCTGACAACTGAGCCATTCTTGCCTGGGGTGGCAGGGAGGCCTGGGTGGGGGATGGGAGTAGGGCAGTGCCTGCCCCAGCCTGGGGCAGCACATGGCCTAGATTGGACAGTCATGATGCCGGCTGGCAGATCCAGGCCACACACAGCTGCCCAATGACCACACAGATCACAGTGGTCTGACCTGTGGACCAGGAAGCTGCATGTCCGGGACTCTTAGGGGACATGGAAGTGGCTAGTGAGGCCTCTGAGGCTGGGCACCAGGGCAGCCAAACTGGCATTTACAGGGCCCAGCAGCACAGAGAGCTGAGGAGGCACTCAGCCTGGGCAGCAGGTAGGAGGGGGCCTGCAGCCAGCTTCCCAGAGGGCTTGAGTCCAGGCTCCAGGCTTCAGATAGAATTTAGGGGCTGAAACCAGGGGCTCTGCATTGGTTGGGAGTGGGGATGGGGAGCCTAGGTGGGTATTGTGGGCCTGGTTCAAGGATCTGGCTGGGTCGGGGGAATGGGGGCAGTGCCGAGGGGGCAGACTGAGAAGCCAGCTAGGGTTTATTGAGCTCTAGTGGGCCCTACAGGGTGCCAGGTCCTGGGGAGGGGGTGCTGACATGCACAAAGATAAGCCCGATTGCCAGCTTTGAGGACCTGTGTGTCTACAAAGCAAACCACAGATTTGTATAAAACAAATACGCCGTTGTTTGGCCCTAACTTTCAGCTGTGAGTTCAGAAACACAAAACACTGGTGGGCACCATGTTTTTTGGTGGTTGTGGCAAGAGGTGCTCACACCGGAGCTGGAGGATAGATCTTCAGCTCCATCCTGGGGAAGGAGAGGAGATGGAACAAAGGGCTCATGGCGGAGAGGTGGGGAGGTGGGCACGAGGGGTGCTACAGGGCGACTCGGGGTTACCCTCAGGATAGTGAGCCAGTCACTGGGCAGGAAGCACCCATTTCTATGCAAGGCTCATGTTTGTGGAGCCCTCATCCCCACAGCCAGCTGGGAGCCTCAGACCTGGAATGGGTCATGTGGGACATATCCCTCATCTCCAGTGATCTCTCTCCTGCCTTCCCAGTACATGAAACAGCCCAGCCTGCTGACCGCCGCTCCACACCTGTCCATCCCTCCACGGCTACACCATGTCTGGCTCCTACGATGAGACCTCACTAGCTCCGGAGGAGATCACGGACAGCTTCTGGGAGGTGAGGCTTTGATGCTCCCCAGATCCTGAGGACCAAACAGCCTGGCTGTGTGGAGGCCCAGTGCCTTTAGGCCTTGCTCCCGTCCCCTCGGAACCCTCCAAAGCTTTCGGTGTCCAACAGGCAGTGGTTGCCATGAAGTGGCTACTACTGCCCACTGAGCCCGAAGTCCCTCTGCCCCACAGCTGCCCCCGGAGAGATCCTGTGGCGTTCCATGATGTGGAACAGGCCTCTCCTGACCCTTTGCTCTGGGTGCCCTGGCTCAGACTCCTGGCACTTCGCACAGGCAGGCGCAGCACTTTACTGATCACACAGCTGCTGCCCGCCCCTGCCCTGTGAAGGAGCAGAAGGTGGAACACTGGTCACAGAAAAGTGGAGTGAGTTCAGGGAGCCCCGCAGCAACACAGAGGCGGAGACTGGCCGGTATTTCAGAGCCTTCCAGAATATTTGAGGAAAAATTCTTTCTATGGGCTTATGAAACCCAAAGTGAAAACTGCCAAAACTAAATTAATAAGTGTTTAATGAGATGTCTGCAAAACATAATATTATGTCAAGAAGCTGCAGCTCAACTCAATACTTATATGACTCTATATAAATATAATAGATTTAGCTCCCAAGAACAAAATGAATAATTCATTCTAGCCCAAGTCCAAATTACAAAAATCTTTCTGCATTTTGTGGCAGCGACGAAATGATGTTTAAAGAGGGGATGAGGGCGTGTGTAGACAGTGCGGGTGTGACGCGGGGCTGCCAAGACCTCTGAAAACGAGAGTCCGGAGCCCCTGCGAGCCGAGCCGGAGGAGGCCTGCGGGGACGGCTGTGGCAGGCGCCCCTTGCAGGTCGCCGCGTCTCGGGGAGCCCGCGAGAGTCTCGTTCTCGCTGCTTGGCCGCCAGGTGGGGAACTACAAGCGGACGGTGAAGCGCATCGATGACGGGCACCGCCTGTGCAACGACCTGATGAACTGCGTGCAGGAGCGCGCCAAGATCGAGAAGGCCTACGGGCAGCAGCTCACCGACTGGGCCAAGCGCTGGCGCCAGCTCATCGAGAAAGGTGCCCCCCATGACCACCCTGGGCGCACACCCCAATCTGGGTCCTGGGTCCTGGGAGTGCCCAGCCACCTGGATTCACCTGCGGCCTCCAGCCATAGCGCCTTTGCAGACGCTGTCCCCACCTACATTCCTTCACTCCCAAGCAAAAGCAGGTTGGATTAAAACAACAAGGACAACAACAACTTTTATTCTGAAATAATTTTAACTCAGAGAAAAGTTGCAAGAATAGTACAGAGAACTACATACTCTTCACCCAGATTCACCAGTTAACATTTTACCACATTTGTTTTCTCACTCCCTTTCTATTTATATGCATATTTTCCAGAACTATTTAAGTTGGAAATATGTTCCTTCACCCTAAATTCTTCATGTATCTCCTAAGAATACAAACATTTGCTTATGTAACAATAGTTCAGGACATTTAATATGGCCCCAAAGCAAATTTTATTATAGCACTTTTTTGCTGGTCCAGGACCCAATCCAGAATCAGATATTGCATTTAGTTGTCATGTCTCTGGGTTCCTTTAATCTAGAACAATTTCAAGTTGGGATTTACATGTATCAGTTAATGTATTTTTTCTTCCACTACACTCTAAACCCCATGAGGGCAAGGGCTGGACCCGTACTGCCCAGCAAAGTGCCTGGCACAGAGTTGATGCCAGTATACAGAGAAACAAATGCCTGTGGAATGTCTGGTCCCAGTGGCTTTCTGGTATCTGTCACCAGTTGGCTCTTCAGTTTTACATTCATCCAACATTCCTGCCTGGAGCACTTACTGTATGCCTCGTGCTGTGCTAGGCTTATCGGAGCTCGCAGAGTCAAGGTGCCTGCCCTGGGGCTCACAAGCTAACAAAGGAGATAGGGAGCAGGCACAGAGGCAGATGTATAAGAAGAATTCAGTGAGGGCTGTAGGCTGAGGTGTGAGGATAGAGTAGTCAGAGAAGGCTTCCTGGACGAGGAGGCTGTATTTGGGTCCTGGAAGATGAATAAAACTATAAGGAGAACAGAGGAGGGCATTTCTGCTGCCATGGGAAATATGGGGAAAGCCTCAGAGAAAGGAAGTGTGAAGGGGACCCCTGGATAGGGGTAATGAGGGCCTTGTTCTCACATTGCCATTTCCTCAGGCCCACAGTATGGCAGTCTGGAGCGGGCCTGGATTGCCATGATGACGGAGGCAGACAAGGTGAGCGAACTGCACCAGGAGGTGAAGAACAACCTGCTGAATGAGGACCTAGAGAAGGTCAAGAACTGGCAGAAGGACGCCTATCACAAGCAGATCATGGGCGGTTTCAAGGAGACCAAGGAGGCTGAAGATGGCTTTCGCAAGGCCCAGAAGCCCTGGGCCAAGAAGATGAAGGAGGTGCCTGGTGGGCGGCTGCCGCAGATGGGGCGAGGGTGGGCAGCTAAGCTCAGAGGGCCAGTCTGATCAGAGGGAGGGTGTCTACAGATGGGGTGGGCAGTGCATTGCCCCGTGGTATTGTGCCCATGGGGGAACAGGACTGCCTTCCAGTAAGAAATATCCACAGATGGGGTAGGCACTGCAGCGTCTGACAGGAAGGTGTTTGTAGGGGCAGCAGGCAGTGCCATGCAGGGAAACACCCACAGATGGGTGGGCGCTGCTCTCACATACCTGGAGCCAGGGCCTGCATCCATTCTGCCTCTTAAGAATGTGTGCTCACAACTCCTGGTGGCGCGAGCAGGTGGGAGGGGTTGACAAGTGACCGCGTTTGCTCCTGTTCACAAGTAGGAGGGCTGGCCATTGTTCCCCCTCCCCACAGCTAGAGGCAGCCAAGAAGGCCTACCATCTGGCCTGCAAAGAGGAGAAGCTGGCTGTGACACGGGAGATGAATAGCAAGACAGAGCAGTCAGTCACACCCGAGCAGCAGAAGAAGCTGCAGGACAAAGTGGACAAGTGCAAGCAGGACGTACAAAAGGTGCCGGCTGGGCTGGGGTCTGAGGGCCCCTCGGAGAGGGTGGTGGCCGGCAGCTGCAGGCCTGGCTCTTACCCTCCCTTCACCCTCGTGCCTACAGACTCAGGAGAAGTATGAGAAGGTGCTGGATGAAGTGGGCAAGACCACACCCCAGTACATGGAGGGCATGGAGCAGGTGTTTGAACAATGCCAGCAATTTGAGGAAAAACGGCTGGTGTTCCTCAAGGAGGTGCTGCTGGATATCAAACGTCACCTCAACCTAGCTGAGAATAGCAGGTAGCTGGGCATGGCAGCATGGTGGGCACAGGCAGCAGAGGGCAGAACTGGTGTGCAAGGCATCCCAGGCCCTATGTCAGAGTGACAGGAAGGGGAGGGCAGAGCTGCAGGGGCCAAGAGGGAAGAGTCTCCAAACAGTGAATTCCTGGGTCTAAGCTGATGCACGCTAGATACTCAAGAAATGTGCTTGAGTGGATGGGTGAGTGGCTAAGGTGGGGACGGGGAAGGGTGCCCACTGGGCATGGCCACACAGATTGCTCCTTGAGAAGCCTGCCTGATTGCTAGTTGGGGGCCATGACAGCACCCTGGTCCCTTGAATGGGACCCCAGCCCTCACCAAGGATGAGAAGGGGCCTCAGTGCATCTTGCCCCCCGGCCCCCCATCTCCCCTGTGTACAGCTATGTCCATGTGTACCGGGAGATGGAGCAGGCCATCCGGGGAGCCGATGCCCAGGATGACCTCAGATGGTTCCGCAGTACCAGTGGCCCTGGCATGCCCATGAATTGGCCCCAGTTTGAGGTGAGGATGTGTGGGGATGGGGAAGGGGATTCTGAAAAGGCTGGAAGGGGGCTCAGGGAACCTGCCCCCAGCCTGACTACTCCCCTGGCAACCACCAGGAGTGGAATCCAGACCTCCCTCACACCACCGCAAAGAAGGAGAAGCAGCCCAAGAAGGCAGAGGGGGTAGCAGTGACCAATGCCACAGGGGTGGTGGAGTCCACATCCCAGGCTGGGGACCGGGGCAGGTGAGTGCCTCCCATGGAGCTCCCTGGGGACCAGGGTGGAGGGATGGGGGTGTTGGTGGCTCACACACTGGTGCAACTGAGTTTTTTCCTCAGGAGAGAAGAAATGGTCTAAATCACAACAACCTCGTGCTCATCTCACAGATAGTGGTAGCTAATCCTATGAGAGTACCTACTGTGTGCCAGGCACTGTTCTAAGCATTTTCCATATATTAACTCATTGAAGTCTCCAATACTTTGAGAAGTGTGTAAATATTCCCATTTTACAGATGGAGAAACTGAAACCCAGAGAGGTTAAGTGACTTGCCAAAGGTCACACCATTAGTTAGTAAGCCTCAGGGTCAGGATATGATGCCCAGGAATTTGGCTCCAGAATCATCAGTCTCAACTATGAGATTGTACTTGCCCAGATGTTCTCTGCGGTCTTCTTCAGCAACCCCTCTCTCAGGGGCAGAGTAATAATGCTGATAGTCCTGCCTCACATTTGTTTGAAGAGCTGTCAGCGAGGGTTGCTGGCTCAGGACCCCCCTTACAAGGTCCATCTCTGCTCCAGCCTTGGTGAAATTTGGGGCCAGGGCTTTGGTTGGTTGGGAGGAGGGGACAGCCCTAGGGACGAGGTGAGAGGCAATTCATGCTGGGTCCCCTCTCTGTTTCTTAGCGTTAGCAGCTACGACAGGGGCCAGTCTTATGCCACTGAATGGTCCGACGACGAGAGCGGGAACCCATTTGGGGGCAATGAGGCCAACGGGGGCTCCAACCCCTTCGAGGACGACGCCAAGGGAGTGCGTGTGCGGGCACTCTATGACTACGACGGCCAGGAGCAGGATGAGCTCAGCTTCAAGGCTGGTACGGTGGGCGGGGCTAGCAGGGCGATTCCGGCTGGATCCTGGGGCGGGGCGGGACCTGAGGGCAAGGGAGGCAGGGATTTGTGGGAATGCAGATGGGGGCGGGGCCTAGTGCAGGACGTGGCCAAGACCTGGAGTGTGACTTGTGCCTCCCGGACAAAAGTCAAATTAGAGGGGCAACTGGGTGCCAGGGGTAGAGTCAGGACCCGAGAATAGGGTGGGAGCTGGGCCAGGGCACGGATTGGGGGCAGGGCCTGAGGGCCGGGGATGCCATATGACCCACCAGGGAAATGAAACTGGAAGCAGCCGAGACCCAGATTAGGTGGGTGGCTGCGGACGGCATGTGGTTGTCCCGGTGTGGCTGGAGCTGGTCCGCAGGGGCAGGCATTGGGGCAATAATGGGAGAGGCTTTGGGGGTCGGGACAGCATTAATTGTATTGGAGGGCTTACGTAGTAGTGTGGGGGTGGAAGGACTGTCCTCTCCAAGCCACTGTCAACGAGCTCCTCTGTGTCCCCTTCCCAGGAGATGAGCTCACCAAGCTGGGCGAAGAGGATGAGCAGGGTTGGTGCCGCGGGCGGCTGGACAGTGGGCAGTTTGGCCTCTATCCTGCCAACTACGTGGAGGCCATCTAGCTGCCCTGCTCCCCTCCACACTACCCCTCACTCCTCTCTCACCGCCTCCCCTCCCCTCCCACTCTTGTCCCCTCCCCTCTCCATAGAGTTCCAGACATATTTTCCGATCAAGCTTTTATTTTTTTAAAAGTCAAAACAGAACAAATCAAAAAATACAGAGACAGAGCATTCGCAGGGCCGCCTGGAGGCCAGGGTGGTGGAACTTGGGGTGATGGCCCCAGGGTAGGTGACGGTCTTAGAACTTAGCCCAACAGAGACATCACAACATTTGCATTTTAGATTCCACCAAAGAGTCTCCTGAGCCCTGAGGGATGTCTCCTGGACCCTTCTACCCTGCCTCACTGCCCCCATCTCACCCCTTTCATCCCTCCCCTCCCCACCCCAGGCTACCAGCACCTGCTCCCCCCTTCCCTGGGCCTGGTTTTCTGACTTCCTGCCTCACTCCACTCCCCTTCCACTACCACCCTATTCTCAGAGGCCCCCGCCCTCCAAACCCAGGCAAGGGGGCCTTCTAGTGTTTAGACTTCCACTCTGCCCTGGGGAGTGCCCTACTCTCCCTAGCCCCCCTCTTCAGGACTGGAGAAGGAGTGGTCAACCTCTTCTTCATAGAGGTTTCCAGTGGTCCCTAGACTCCCCCAGACATGAAGAAGGGTGAGCTGGAGTTGGTGACAGTGGCTGGGGTATTGGAGGGAGCAGAGGAAGCAGACCCTCAGCTCTCCCAACGGCAGGCTTAGCTGAGGAACCGAGACCCTGCTGGGACCCTTCTTTCCAACTGTCAGCACTGGAAGCCTTGCTCTTCCTCGAGTCACACCCTTCAGTATTTGCAGAGACCCCGCCCCCCCCCAAGGTCCTCAGACAGAGGGTGGGGCCCCAAAGCCCAGGGCAAAGCCAGCAACAGTAGCAGCGTCCTCCCATTTCCTGGGGAGGAGGGCATCTTGCCCAGCCACCCGCCCTCGCTCCACGTCCATCTAAAACTGGAGAATCACTGAGCTCAGCCAGCCTTCTCTGCCCTTCTCTGGTTTGCCTGGGGCCCATGGGAGCGTCCAGCCTTGGACCCGCAGGGAAAGCCTACAGCCAATGGGAGAGGAATGGGTTTGGCAGGAGGGAGGAGCCTGGCCCTGAGGAGCCAGACAGTCACCGTGTCTTTCTTCCTTGTTCTCACCACGCCCAGCCCCAGCCCTAGCCCCTGGAGCAACACTCCCCCTGCTGGCAGCCCCCCAATCTGTCCAAGCCTGGGTCTCAGCTAAAGGACTTTTGGGGGTGGGAGGAGACAAAGGGCCTGCCCAAAGCAGGAGTGTTTCCTATGGCTGGTGCTGGATTACTGAGTGTTAGTACCAGCTACCAGCCTCTCCCATGGAAGTAGGGCGGGGGTACTTGGGTAGCAGACCAGGGCAGGACAGGACCCCAAGAGGTGGGTGACTGGCTGAAAGAGAAGTCTCCCAGAACCTCTGTGGTGAGGCCCTGAGACTTCCTGCTCCACCAGGTGAGCCTTGCTAACCGTGGATGCCACTTATGAGCCTCAGGACTGTAGACCCCGTCCCCCTCCCACAGTACCTGGCCCCCTGGGCCTCTAGGTAAAGACAGGGTGATACTCCAGACCCTCTGTCACCCCTCAGTCCTCTTGCTCCCTGCTTCTTCTCCCCACAGCCAACTGTTAGGAGGCCACAGACCCCAGCCTCAGGCCCTGATCCTATTCATGTGGGCACAGAGGATCCTGGCAGACTCTGGCAGGGGTCTGAGCTGGGGCAGGCCTCCCTCAGGGCCAGGGGAGTTGCGGGGTGGGGATGATGGTGCACCACCAGGGAAGATAAATTCTCCTCCCCCAGGGCCCCCTTTCTTGTCACTGCTCTCTGGGCCTCTGCTGCAGCCTGAGATGTGCCCAAGGCCCCTAAGAGCCTGAAGCAAGATTTTGACAACCTTCAGCCCTCCCAGCTCCAGAGCAAAGCCTCTTCAGCCTCTCCTCCAGGCAGGAGTTGGGGTTGGGGGCCCCTGTCCCTCACTGTCTACCCTTGGGAGTCAGGAAGCCGGCACATCTGCACCTTGGGGCCTGGGCTCCCCCTCTCTGTGCTAGAGGCTTCCCAGCACCTGGGGAGGGGCTGTGGCCCTGGATGGACCCCAGGCCTGTCCCCCTCAGCATTCTAGCTACCCACTCTGGGGCAGGGACTCGAAACCCCATTCCCTGTGAACAACCACCTCCATAGCCCCATTTGGGACCACTCTTTCTCACGGCGCGGTCCCCAGGTTCCTCGGCCCTAGAGTGGAAGGGTCTCCCACCTGGAAGACCTCCTGAGCTCCCAGGGCCCAGCTCCACCTGTCAGTGCTGGTGTCAGGACACTCAACACCGTGTGGGGGCCGCACCCCTTGCCGTGCCCACCGCCTCCTGTAGCCCCCTGCCCACACCCTCGATGCTGCACGGGCCGCCCCCAAGGGCTCGGCGAGTCATGTGTTTTGTCCCCAGTTAACCACCGTTCTGCAGCCTGGTTCTGCGAGGAGCCAAGGCTGCCCTGCACCGCCGTCTGCAGCCCTCGACTTCCTGACTCCATTAGTCCAACACTTGTGAAACTCCGAGAAGTGCTGTGGTCTCAGCAATGCACCTGTTTTGTACATGATTGTGTAATTTAAAGGTATATAAATACAAATATATATATATATATAAGTTGTGATTGTATGACTGTGGATAAAATCCAGAACTGTGTCAACCTGGCTGGGCATTGTCATCTTGAGTCATGTGTCCTTTGAGGCCTCTGCAGTTGGGATGTCTGTTGGGGAGGGGTGCCCAGCACAACCACGGGCTGTCCTAGCTGACTGCCTTTGAGGGACTGACAACTGGCCCCTTCACCTTCCAGGGCCCCGGGTCCTGTCTCTGCAGGGATGGTTACACTGGATGCCCTCCGAGGCTCCTGAGTGGCCTTTAGGGTCCTGGGTGCCTGCCAGGCGATGAGCACTGACCAGGACAGCTTGGGCATTCAGGATCCAAACTGACGATTCAAGGGTGAATTTGACCCCTGAACAGGTTTCAATTTTTAAAGTGAAATTCTAAAAGTGACTGCTGAGGCCTGTGGTTCCTGGTTGTCCATAGTCCCAGGCCCCCTGTGGTGTGACATCAGGCCATGCCACACTGTGTCCTGCCTGACCTCTGACAGCAGATGTGTGTAGGTTCCTGGGAGGGCTCCTCCAGGAGGATTTCTCAGGGGAGTGGGCAGGACCTGAGCTCTGGGCTCTCAGGCCTGCTCTGCCAGTCCCAGGCCCTGCCCAGGCCTGAGCCCCTGCTCCAACCTACATACCCGCAGCTGGGTCTCTTCTGGGGCAGGGCAGGAGTCCCAGGTCCAGTCCCACCCCTGCCATCAATTTGCTGTGTCTCTCCCGCTACCCCCACTTGGGGGACCTCCACTTTCCCCAGTCTGGTTAGATGGTTCCCTGAGGCCCCTCTGACCCCATCAACCTGGCAGGGCACTGACACAAACCCCAGGATTCAAGGCAAATATGTTACAGCCCCTTCTCCCCCACCACTTTTCCTGCAGCCTCAGGGTGTGCTCAGGGGAGGGAGAAAAGGTCAAGATGGGGGTTGAACCTGTCTTCCACCCCACAACCTTTCTCCCCCAAATCTACCCTGACAAGCTCCTGGTTTTAGCCAAATGGAGGACTATTCAAATAAAGACAAAAGGTTGCCTTGTCTTATTTGCGCAGGCTGCTCCATGCAGTTATGGGGCGCCCTGGAGGTGGGGTCTATGAGGAGGGTCAGGGAACACCTAGATGGGGTTCTGATGGGCAGGTGTGTGGAGGAGGAAGAGGAATCAGAAGTTTGCTGCCAGCACACAAAGAAAGGGACATGTGCCTCATGGCAGATCCACAGAGCAGGGAGCTGCCCCACCCTCTCCCCACAGCTCTCCTTTCTGGAGGGACTCCTAGTCCCTAATCGCCACTCTCTCCTCCCTCCCAGGCTCTACCTGAGATCCCAGACCTCTCCAGCCCCAGGCCCAGCTGGGGATGAGGAAACAGGTAGCTCCAGGGACTCAGCTGGGGGCAGGACAGGCAGGCTGGAGACAAAACCAGAGCCAAGCTGGGTTCTGGCCAGGGTCCCAGTCTGCTCCCTCCTGGGGGTGGGCAGACAGCAGGGGCCCAGCGAGGCACAGGCCTGGGGCAGGGCCCCCTCCTCCTCCAGGTCCAATCCCAGCTGACAGATGCCAAGGTGCTGTTTGCTCAGTGCCAGGAGTAAACTTTCTTCTGAAGACAATAAAATTGCTGAGGGCAGAAGGTATCTGTACAGGGCAGCAGTTAACCATTAGTGGTATGGTCGGCACTGGCTGGTTCCCCGTCTGGTTCTTCAGATGCCTGTCCTCAGAAGCTAAAGTTTATAGCGGCTATGGGTGCGGACCAGCCATGAAACAGGAAAGGCAGAGAGAACCCCGTCCTGGTGAATTCAGTTCTTGGTTCTGCTGCTGATTGGTTGTGTGTGAGCAAGCCACTTAACTGCTCTGAGCCTCAGTTCCTTCACCTGCAAAATGGGGGAGTAACTCCTAACTTTGTTGGGAAGGTTAATGACAAAAAAAAAGAAGTGGAAGCACATAGTCAGCCCTCGGGACTCATGAGCTTGATGAACAAATGTGAGGGAAGCTCAAGGAAGCTGAGTGAGCTGCTTTGCCCAGGAGAATGGGTGGAGGGTCCCATCTCCTCCAGCACACACACAGACACGCATGCACGTGCGCACACACATGCGTGCACACATGTGCACACACACACATGCACGCACGCACACACACATGCACACACACAGTCTGACCACACTTTTCCCCCATCAAACTCTTACCCCTCGCACCCCACTTGCAGGGCTCACAGCTTCACAGGGGGCACTACTGAGGTCTGTGACCTCACTCTTCGGGAGAGAGGGACCACAAGCAAGCCAACCTCTTTCCCAACCTGTTCACTCAGAGCCAGCATCTCACAAGGGGACCGAAGCACCCACCCTGTACCGCACCCCTGATGCCCCAGCCCAGAGCTCCTTTGGTTAACCAAGCAGAGACAAGGGCTCTGGGCCCCCTTGCAAGAGGGCCAGCTCCCTGGCCCACCCCAGGCAGAAAGACCTGATCTACAGCAGAGCAAGAGAGTACGGAAGACCCTGCCTTCTTTCCAGTCCTAAGCGTAGACCCTCTTCAGCCCCAGCCCCCCTCCCTTCTTTCAGCCCACACCTGGTGGAGGGAGACGAGAGCCTTTCCAGCCCCTCCTTGGCCTTGAGGACTCACTGCCTCTCTTTGACAGCTTCTCCAAGTATCCCTTTCCTTTTAGGCTCAGCTCAATGCCACCTCCCCCAGGAAGTCTCCCTTGACTACCCTAGGCCTCTGTGACCACGATCACTTTGAGCACTGCACAGACACTGGGGTTATGTCAGTTCTCTAGTATCTTTATTATCTATTCCCGGGGCACCCCTGGCTCCCCAACTCAGGAATGCAGACGTCTCCTAGCACCATGCCAAGCATGGTGCAGAATGGGTAGCAGAGAACACAGGACTGTGAGTGGCCTTGGCCAAGTCACTGCCCTTCTGTGGGCTGTGCTCTGGAAATTCTGGGGTCAGAGGCTGGGGTAGAGGGAAGGCCTTTCCTGGGGAGCTGTGAACACTGAGGACAGCCCTGGCCCCCTCCATCCTGCAGTGGACTGGGCATGTGAACATCTGGGCCTGAGGAGGAAGCACCCCCTCTGAAGCCCCTTGGGCCCCAGAGAGCTCACTTATACCCCTGGGAGCAGTGGGCCATCCCCTCCCTGACCTTGGACTCTGAATGCCAGCAGACTGCCCTCTCCCCCAGCTCCGGGTCTGGCCAGGGCAGGGGCAGGCAGGGGGGAGGGCTGGTGAGGGCGAGTTTCAGGCTGAGGCCTGGCCCACAGCCCTCAGATGGGGTGCACAAACTGGTAGACGAGGCGCTGGGAGATATCCGGCTTCCGGATGATGCCCTTCTTGTAATACTGGCGGATGGAGCGGCTCAGCTTGTCGTAGTTCATGGCAGGGCGGTTCTTGCGGATGCCCCACAGCCGGGCCACCTGGGCCGAGTCCTCAATTTTGAAGATGCCTGGGGGAGCAGGAGCGTCCAGACAGCCAGCGGTGCAAGCGGGGAACGGCAGGAGGGAGAAAGACCAAGACCAACAGGTCAGTCTCTCGGATAGCTAAGCTAGCCAGTGTCCACAGGGGCAGGGCCAGGCTGCAGGGGCCATGAAACCTACTCCCATGGTTGTGGTGAGGGTTAAAGAAATGTGTGCAAGGAGTGTGCCACGGGGTCCAGTAAGTGGTAAATAATACGACGGAGCCATAAACCCCCTGGGGCAGACTGGTTATCTCAGTGGGTTATTTGGGGGCTCTGAGGGCCTGGCCCTTGCCAGCCTCAGCTCCTACTGTGGGGTTTGCACACCTTACGCAGAACCCTGGTGGGGAGGGGGTGGTGGTGGGTTGCAGCTCATCTGGTAAGGTCATCCCCCCACCCCTGCCACCTTGCAGTTCCCAAGCCTGAAAGACCTCTGTGCCGTTCTCAGGCACTTCAGCCCACAAAGCTCTTTCTGGCAGATTTAATTCAGGGGAGGTAATGGAAAGAGTGGATTTAAACCTGGGTTTGAATCTTGGCCCTTTTCTACCTGTAGAGGGTGTCTGAGGCCCCTCTTCCTGTCAGTAAGGGGGTTGTAGTGACTACCGCGTTGTTGAGTGGTTACAGAAAGTGCTTAGAGGGGAGTCTGAAGGAGGAGCCCCTTGGGAAGAACCATTACATCGTTCATACCCCTAGATCTCCATTCTAAGCCCTCCTGGCAAGGCCCAGGTCAGCACACCCCTCCAGGCAGCCTTTCCAGACCACCCAGCCCTCCCTGATCCCCCTTCCCTGAAACTCGTCCTTGAGACCCTCTCCCCAGAGTCCCAGAGTCCCAGAGATCCAGAGGACCAGAGGACCAGAGGAGAAGCTGCCTCGTTCCCCATCTTAGATATGCACACAGAGCCATCACACCCCCTGGCGCCCCTTCTCGTCCACACTCAGCACAGAGTCACCTCCTCAGTGAAATCCCCGTGGCCCTGTCACTGCCTGACATGCTCTGCACACCAGCTATTTCACTGCTAGTTCTCCTACAAGATTGTAGGTCCCTTGAGGATGGGGTGCAGCTGAATCCTCCCCGAACCCTCAGGACACTAATTCTTTGTAAATGTCAGCTGAACAAGTGTGGACCAGAGGAGGTACTCAATGAAGAGTTGCTGGATGAATGAATCTGAAGACTGAGGTCTAGGCACCCACGGCTACTACCGACAAGGCGGGGCCTAGAACCCAGGTATCTTGGCCTTTGCCAACACACACACACACATACACACACACACACACACACACACACACACACACACACACTCACACACTCACACACTCACACACAGTCACACTCACACTCACACCCCACCTAGCCCTGTGCTGTCCAAAGAGGTAGCCACTAAATACACATTGGATTTCAAAGACTTAGTAAACTATCTCATTAATAAATTTTACGTTGCTTATATTATATGTTGAAATTATAATAATTTATAGTATTGGGTTAGATAAAAGTATTATTAAAATTAAATTTACTAGTTTTCAGTGTTTTTTTAATGCGGCTGCTTGAAAATTTAATGTTACACGTGTGGCTCACGTTGTGTTTCTCACTGGGCACTATCAGTCTGCCCAGTGAAGCTCTGATGTTTTGAGGGCAAAGACTGTCCCATTCTCAGCAGGATTTCGAGTGCCCACTGTGCCCCAGGCGCAGTGCAGCGCTGGGGATTCTGAACAAGAGAGAGCCTGGCCAGGCGGCAGGTGTGGGCACAAATTGCACACAGACCCCAAGCAGGTCCAATGACAAGAGGGGGACAGCTTCCCGCTCTGCCCAGCCCAACTCCTCCCTGTGCCTGGTGCCTGGTAGGAGCCAGGCAACCTCCCCACCCCCTGCCTCAGTGCCCCCTTGCTCCCCCGTGGCCCAGAGCCTGACAGTGCCCTCGCCAGGTGCCCCCTTACCCTTCTCCTTGTTGAGCCACCGGATGAAGCGGCCGTAGCTGTGCGGCTTGAGCAGCAGCTCCTTGAGAAACTGCCACAGGTGGATGGGCTGTCCAGAGCAGGATGAGTCCACCTCGCTGTCTGTCCAGCTCTCCTCATTGGTCGAAGCTGTGCAGCCAGGGAGGGTGGCAGTGAGTGGGGAGTTGCGGCTACTTCAGTGGCAGCCACCCCTCGACCACAGACCTCAGAGCCCCGGCCCCCTCCCAGCCCTGCCCTGCTCACCACAGTAGTGAATCGCCCCAGGGGAAGTCCTCTCTTTCATCCAGGCCGCTGCAGGACAAGGACAGGAGGTTGGGGACTCAGGAGAGACCCCAACCTCCCTCCCAAGGGGGAAGAGGGCATTTGGGTGGGACTGTGGGGCCACAGAGGCCCCCCTACTCCCCAGTTTCCCAGTGACTCCCTCCCTCCTGCCAGCCTGGAGCTGCTTTCTGGAAGGGAATTTAGGATTTCAGAGCTGGGAGGGGACGTGGAGGCTCTAAATACAACCCCTTGTTCAGACAGGAGCGTGGAAGAGGAGCCTTGCTCTGCCTCTCTTTCTTATCTATGAAACAGGGTCAGGACAACCCCTCACAGATCTTGCAACGACCCGAGGTGACAAAGTCTACACAACGCTCTTCTCAGTGCCCAGCATAATAAACACCCCCGTCCTTCAGTTGCCAAGTTTACGAAGCACTTCTATCCCCTCCTGCTCTCCACCTGGCCCCTTCCCCATCTCCCCCACACCCAGACCAAGCAGTGGGGGTGGGTGAAGGCAGGTGGCTTCTGCCCACATCACCACCCAGCACTCAGCCTGGTACTGCCCACTGCCCTTGGCAGCCAGTGTCAAGGAGCCTGGGGTGAGGCTGGTCTCTGAGTGGGTCATACAAGTGGGTCCTGTCCCCTTATTCATCTTAGCCTGAGGGCAGGGGCCTTGACCCACTGAGCAAGCACTGCCTCCTCCAAAGCACACGGCTCTGTGCAGGGCACACAGTGGGCACCCAATGAGATGGAAATGGGGTTGGCATGCAGCCTTTCCAAAGAATAGGGCAGCTACATGGATCTTGATGGGATACAGGCTCTGAATACATTATTATGTGTAGAACAATGTGACCCTCTGATACTGTTCATGTTTTAAAAGGGTAAAAATTACACATACATATTTGCTTGTATATGCATAGACTTTCCCTGGCCAGGTACCCAAGAAACTGGTAACAGTGGTTGCCTCTAGGGAGGGGGATTGGAAGGCCGGGGGTCAGGAGCGGGAGGGAGAATTGCTCATGGTATACTATTTTTCACTATGGTCGTTTTTTTTTAATCGTACACATTTATTACTTCATTAATGAAAAACAACAGAAAACAAATGAATTAAATTTTTAGAAGGACAGAGAAGAACTTCATAGCATCCATGGTCCCGTTACCTCTGATGTCCTGTGTCCTCACAGTCTAACTTCTACCTTCTAACTTCCCATGTGCTCTGTCCTACGTTCTGTGGGCTTAACCAGGGCTGGGAGGGGTCAGGGCTGGTGAGTTAACACAGGCTCCAGGGAAGAGCTGCAACTGGGACTGGGATTCAGAGCAGCCCAGCGGAGAGTAACCTCCCAGCTGGTATCCTGACCTAAGAGTCCCGCTCTGTGTCCCTGGCTTGGAGTCTGGGAGGGGCCGCTTCCACCCACGCCATGTCCTACCTGATTTCCAGATGTCCAGGTGGGCGTGAAGCACATCCCCACTCAGGGGTGAACGCTGGCGGAACTGCTCCTCTGACATGGCACACAGTTCCTTGCCCCCCAGCTCCTGGAAGGCCTTGCCCACGGGGGGCAGCCGGTACTGGTGTTCCGTCCACAGGAGCCACTTCTGCACATTGCCAGGGCTCCAGTCCACGGGGTCTGGGCAAGAGACACTTCCTCAGCTCCGGGGGCTTCACGAGAGCACCACCCCGAATGTGGCCCACTGTGCTGGGATGGGGCGCCTGTGGGAACTGGCAGCTTGTGGCCCAGGACCATGAGTCCCTGGGGTGGGGACAGGCCAAGACAGACCCTCTCGAGGGGCCCTGTGGAGTGGGTACCCAAGAAGAGAGGGGAGTCAGCGGGAGGAGCCAGTACTCTATAAACAACCTTGGCTCAGGGCAGGGTGCCTGGGAGCTCTGCACGCCCCCACCTCACCCAGACCTTGGGTTCTCCCAGACACTTCCAGCCACCTGAAAGGACCTTTAGGGGAGCTCCAGCCCGGGAGGGGACAGTGACATTAAACCAGAAACACGTGAGATTTTCTCCCAGCTGCCTTTTGCCTTACCAAAGCCCCTCAAGGAGCCAGAGGAAAACCCAGCCAGGAGTTAATCCTACAATCCCCAACCCCCACGGTATTTTACAGATGAGGAAGCTGAGGCACAGAGAGTTCCATCCCTTTGTCCAACACCTAACAAAGGGCTGAGTACATAGTAGCTGCTCAATGCATGTGTATTGAATGAATGAATGAATGAATGAATGAATGGCAGGGCACAGGTTGGCAGGGCAGGGGCAGCTACAGGCCTCAGAGGCAGGATGGGGGTCATCGGCTAGGTCTTAGATGTTCCCCTGAGTTACTGCTCTGGGGTGAGCCTGGCAGGGCACACAGGTGGAGGCCAGGCTGGTGGGCTTGGTAACAATGGAGCTCCACGTGAACACCGTGGTCTAAGCTGGTACCCCAGCTGGGTGACCTGCAGGCCGGGCTGCCCACATTTAATAAACCCATTTTCCTCTCCAGGGTCAAAACGATTTGTTTCTGTCTCCATTGTTCAGATGGCAGGCCCCTCCCTCCCTAGCCCAGTGTGGGAGCAAAGGCACCATGGGAGACCTCCCTGGTGGTGAGGGGGCTAGCCTGGGCATTGGGCAACTGGAGGGGTGGGGTGTGGGCAGGAGCTAGCTTAATGGAGCACCAACTGGGATTTCTGGGGGGCAGAGGCCCGGCCCAGATGACTCCAAGGAGGAGGGGCTGGGCCTGAGGGATGCGGGAGGACCTTTTCTGTGTGGAAGTAGCACAGAGTGGGATGCTCAAATGCCAGGGTCCAACGACCAAGGAGAGGGGTATGGCCTGCCCAGAGCTGCAGAGATGATGGAGGGACAGAAGCTGGAGACCAAGAAGCCCCTTGACCCACAGCATCAGCTCCATCACCACACCTTCCAGGCCCTGGCAGACACACACATGCCAAGCCCCCTGAAGTCCCCTTCTCATCAGAGCCCTTATCACCACTGGACCAGTGTCACATTTATTTATTTATGACCTGTTTCCCTCATTATAATGTAAGCTTCATAAACAAAGGGGCTTTTGTGTTGTGTTCACCACTCAACTCCCCTGTGCTAGAACAAGGCCTGGCTATTAAGTTACTGTTTATTGAGCATTTATTATGTACAAGGTGCCATCCTAGGAACTGGGGATATAGCAAATGAAAATCCCTGCCCTTCGGGTGTGCACATTCCAGTGAGGGGTGGGGGAGACAGATAGTAAACAAGATAAATAAATAAAATATGCAGCATATCAGATGGTATGTGCTGTGAGAGAAATAAAGCAGGAGGAAGGGATAAGAGGTAGGGGTATAGGCAGCGATTTCAATAGCGCGGTCAGGGAAGGCCTCATTGAGTTGAGGCCATCTGAGCTAAGACATGAAGGAGGTAAGAGGTGAGCCAAGTAGATATTTGGGGGAAGAGTATTCTAGGTGGAGGGACCAGCAGGTGCAAAGTCCTGAGATGTGTATTGTGGGAACAGCAAAGAGGCAGCTGTGACCAAGGGGAAAGTGGAGATGAGTCCAAGAGGATGCAATGGTCCAGACAGTGTAGAATTCGAATTCATTTCATCCAGCACCTACCAAGTGGGGACTCTGGGCTGGTACATTGGGGGCACAAAGAGGGTCGAACCTTCCCAGCCCCAGCTCACAGTTGCTGTGTTATTGGCGGACCGTGTGTGTAGAAGCACCAACGTGCCTGGGGCTGTGCCAGGGGTGGCCAGGGTGCTCAGGCAGCATCCCTGCCTCCCAGTGACCTCAGCCCTGCCTGCCCCCAGCCTCGGGAGGCGGGCATGTGGAGGGGCTCACCTGCGGTGATGTTGAGCAGCTTGCAGGCTGTCTCAATGTCCTTGAGTACCTCGCCCACCACCATCGACTGCACCTGCTCCAGCGAGTGCTCCTCCAGGGTCAGCCCACCCGGCGCCAAGTCCAGACTGCCCCCGGGGGCTTGGCTGTCGATCACTGGGCACTGCTCAGGCTCCTCTGGCACCTCGTCCCGAGTGCTTGCCCCGGGGCCCTTGGAGGCCCAGCTGCTGTTCTCAGGGTACAGCATGTCGAAGTAGGAGAGGTAGAAGGCAGACAGGCCCTGCTCGGGCGTGGCAGGGGGGCTGGGGCTCCAGTTCCGTCTCTCAGACACGCCTGCCCCTGTGGTCACCTTCTCTGGGCCTGTCCGAAACACAATGTTGGGGGGTGCGCTGCTCAGGCCCGGGCTGACGCTGCCCATGCCGCTGCTGCTCAGGCCAGTGGCTGTGTCTACAGAAATAAGAGAGGAAGGAGTCAAGTTCTGGCTGCTTCCCATCCCCATGGTCGCCGCTAAGCTGGTTAAGGGGATGAGGGGCCCAGTGAGCAGTGGCTGGGGCTGGGAGAGAGCTGGGGCTTCCGGGTCACCGCGCAGCTAGGACAGGGCTGGGCAGACGGGCCTTCTGGCTGTGAAAGACAGGGAGGTGGGAGTTGGGGTAGAGCTGTAAACGGACAGCCCCCTCACTGCCCGAGGAAGCCAGGCTGGCTGGGAGCAGCAAATCTTTACACGCGCGCGTAGTGTGCTTCCAACAACCTTTTGAGGTTTTTGACCTCATTCATCCCTCCCCATGAAAGGCATGATTAGTCCCATTTGGCTGATGAGCAAACTGAGTCCTGGACAAGGAACCTTTAATAAGGTCCAGGCCTCTGTTACTCAGCCGGCCTGCACCCAGGTCCCAGTCCACTCTCCTGTGGAGGAAGTTCCTTCTGAGAGTGAACCTAAATCTTTCCTGCTGTAGCAAAGCTTGCTTTCTTTTATTGTGCCCTGGAAGGACAAAAGGGAAGGGAGAGACTCACCATCACCTTCACCAGCCAGGTGAAGGAAGAGAGGAGCAAGTGTGGGGTGTGATCAGGTGGAGTCCCCTGAGGGGTGTGAATAAATTACCAGCGTAAGGGGGCTAAGGAGGTGGTCACTGAACAGCAATGCCCAGGTGGACTTGGCCCCGACCCTGTTCTGGGCTGGTACCCACCCCACCTCTCCTCCTCAAAAGGTGCTGCCCCCTGAGCCCTGTCTGCTCCCAGGCCCTGGAGAACTGCGCTGCCCGGAGGAGGTGGTGCTCATGTGCTGACCTTCAGGGGCGCTTTCCTGGGGCAGCGGGGGTGGGTGAGAAGGCCAGGACTCTGACACCCACTCCTCCCTGCTGCCCCAGGGTTCCCCAGGGGCATCATTTGGCCTCAACACGAGCAACTAGAGGCACCCCCGACCCCCCACCCCTGTTGGTCACCCAGGCTTTTGCCCAGGCCCTTTCCTCTGAGCCTCAATGGAGTACGTGGTTTGGGAGAGGCAGGGCACTTGAGAGAGGTGCTTGCACCGAACACCGGATGTGTGAGACTCAAGAATAAATCAGGACAGAGGTGGAAGATTACCAACAAATACGTGCTCCCAATAACACAGGGGACCGTTCAGAGTGGAGGAAAGTGCATGGAAACCTGTTAGGGGCAAGTTCATGGGTCCTGTCTCCTGGGGATTTGTATTTGCAAGCAGAGGTTCTCCAAATGCAGTGCCCAGACCAGCTGCATCAGCACAGCTGGGAACTAGTTAGGGATACGACTTCTCGACTTCTCGGGCCGCCCCAGAGCACTGAATCAGAAGCTGTGGGGAGAGGGGGAGGCCCAGAAGTGCCCGTCAACAGGCCCTTTGGGTGTTCCTGCTGCATGTTCATGGCTGAGAATCGCTGCTTTAAAGGCATCTGGCCAAGTAAGAGAGGGAGGCTCTAATCAAAGGACTGGTAGACTCTCTGATGGTGACATTGCTTGTGCTCCACTGGGACAGTGAGGCAGGCTCCCTGGTCACCTCCAGTCACCCCGTGGGACTGACCTGCTCAGCCTGTGTGCAGTGGCATTTGCCGCAGCTGGTGCGACAGGGAAAGAACCTAGTTTGGAAGATACCCCGGCTTCTCTAGGGCTGCAGCTAGCCCATCCCACATCTTCGGTTCAGCTCAGGAAACGATGCCCTTTTTTCTCTGGAGAGCATAGCTTGGTGAACTGAGCCCAGGTGGAATTTCAACTCCCTCTTGCGCAGTGCCCAACCTTCCCAACTTTATTTGGCAGCCCTGCAATATTCCGTGGTGGAGAGAATGCCAGCAAGAAAGAAGGGTGTTCCCTTTGACTTCGACTCTCCCTTTCAAGGGCTCCTTTAAGTGACAAGGAAGGAAAAGGTCAGGGTGGGGTGGGGTGGGCAGGGGTGGAGGGGAGGCCTGGGTTGCAGGGGACAGAGGGCAGGCCTGGAATCATTTCAAGTCCTTCTGTGCAAACACACGTGTGTGCTCTAGGCCCACATTATTTACCCAGGCGGCATCCACAGCCCACTCTGCTCCTGTGTCCCCACCCCCCACCTGTGCCCACGCCCTACCCCTAGGCGGCCCTACCCCCCTTCCTCCCTCATAACCCCTTGCTTTCCTCCCACCCCATCCACGTCCCCAGAACCCCCATGCCTGCCACGTTAGGACAGTCTCTGCCAACACCCTGGGCCATATGCCAGGGAGACGGAAGCTTTTCCAAGAAGCAGGAGCACTTGCCTCCCTCGTGGCCCTCCTGTTTGCTTGGCCTCTGCCACAGGTAGGGTGGAAGGCAGCTGCTATTTTTCGGGGCCCCGTGGCATGAGGGGTCAGTGAGGATGAATGCGCAGGGCAGGTGGCAGTGTTTGCCAGGCGGGGATGTGATGACACATTCCTGACACATTTGTCAAGTGAGCTGCAGAGCGCTTGCATCCGTCCCTCCCGGGAGAGAGAGAGGCAGCGTGGGCCTTAGTCTCAGTCCTAGTTTGTGGATGGGGAAGTTCAGGTGCAGAGAGCTGAGCTAAGTGACTTTCGACTCCTGGCCCAGGGCTCCTTCACCGGCAGAGAACTCCCGCCTCTTCCTCAACACCCCACACTCCAGCTCCCCATCACCTTGCTCCTAAATACCCAGGAACCTGCTCTCAACCAAGGCTTGGGCCAAGCTCCAACACCTCCCTGGCAGAAAATACTCACTGTTAAGAAACTTGGAAAGCAAGAGACACGAAGTACAGGTGTGTTCATGATTAACCATGCAGCAAGAGGAAAGATCCAACTATTCACAGGTGGGAGGTGGTGGGGAATACTCTTACCCAGCAGCCCCGGTCTGGGGGAACCCTGGTTTACTGGCCAGGGAGCCAAAAGCTAGTGTGCCCAGCCTGCAGTTTGGGCATCTCCTCCGGGCTCTGGGGCCAGACTCAGGTGGGAAGAGAGAACTGCACAGTGAGCACCCCCTATGCCCAGAGCGTTCGGGCACATTTCCCCCTTTACCTCCCACAGCCTGGGTGATGTGGACACGAGAGCCCCATTTTATGGATGCAGAGAGTGAGGCTCAGAGAGCTTGTCCGAGGTCCCCAGCTAGCCATGCGTGGGCTCTGCTCATTGTACCACATTCCTTCTGAGGCTTCTGCTCTGGCCAGTCTCATCTTCCCTGGGTCCTGCCCACTTCCCGACTGGGCAACTTGATCCTCCAAAGTTCACTCCCACCTCCTGGCTTCTCATTGCACCCCAGTGTCAAGCTCATTTCCCTCCATCACCTTCTCATCAGGCACCCCTCTGCTCAAGAACCTCCCGTGGCTCATCACTGCCAGCCCTGCCAGATCCTAATGGCTGGTGTCCACCTCTGAGCCCACCTGCCACACAGCCCAGATAACCAGAGCTGGGAGGGACCATGTATTATGCGATCACATGATAGATGGGAACAATGAACCCCAGAGTGGGGAAGGGATTCATTTGCTGGTTAGTGGCAGGGTCTAGATCAAAAACAGGGATCAATCGACATATCTAGGCCCTAATGAGAATCGCATTTCTCTCCTGGCCCCTGTGCTATGGGCACATGGCTATTTTCTCTTGTGTTATTGTCCCCCTGCCCATGATGACCCTTCCTTTTCATAACAGTTCAGCCCAAAGCCCCCCTCCCCCATGAAGCCCTCCCCAATAGCTCCCTCGTCTGACTTCCCACCTGTCCCCATCTATGCCATGCAATTCGGCCCTGATTACATTCACAGGTGACTGTCTGCCCATGAGGACACACATGTACTGAGAAAAGTGAAGCTCAGAGCATGGCAGGGACATGCCCTTAGTCACATAGCTAAGCCAGGACCAGCTAGAGGCCTGCTGACCCTCAGGCCACTAGGTCCTGGGACAAGCTCAGTGTTTGCCGGGTTCAGGTCCTTCGGAGGGCAAACCCAACCCTCCTGACAGCCTCTGCTGCCTGGGCCCAAGGGACTGCCCGTCTCCTGAGCGATGCCACCAGCTCACAAACCTCGAGCTGATATTTTCTGGATTAAACCACATGCCTGGATTAAGGCTCAGCATGTTCTTGCCCCTCCTGCCTCAGCGGCTTTGGCTTCAACTCCAGACAAAGAAACTTTGGTAACAGCTGGTGGAGGCCAAGGCTCAGAGACAGGGCCAGATCGCAGGGCAGTGGCCAGAGGGAGTAGCCACCTCGTGCCCCTGCTCTCAGCACCTCCTTTTCCACAGGAAGACAGATCAAGGAGAGAAAGTAGAGGGACCCAAAGTCAAAGATTCACAGCAGCTGTTGCCTGCCACTTCCTGGGCCTGCTCTCACCCATGGGGGCCTGAGTGTGCCCCTACAACTCCCCTGCCTCCAGGGTTCTCACTCTCACCCCCACCTGGCATCAGTAAAAGAGCCCCTGATATCTCCTGAAACCACAGCGTCAGGGGAGCGTTGTTACCAGGGAGGTCTTTACTAGTGCCCTGGGCTGTCATGGGGTTGGAGCCTGTCTCCCACATCCTGCTCAGTCCAGCCTTCCAGATCTTCCCCACAGAGGGATTGTGGGTGAGGTTGATATTCCCGAGTCCCCACCTCAATCCTGAGACCCAACCTTAGTCTGCCTAGAGCCCAGGACACCAGCTGCAGAGCCCAATGAGAAGGGGTGACGCAGCCCACCACTCAGTCCTGAGTTGGCCTCAGCCTACCAACTGGAGCAGACCTCCCCACTGAGGTCCACTGCCCCCACTGCGGTCCACTGCCCTGGCTGTCAGCCTCCCCTGCCCCCACCCAAAAGGCCTCCTTTAATGGGACGGAGTCAGAGGGCTGTGAGAGATGGCCAGGACCTGGCCAGAAGCATGCAGAGTGGGCAGGGGCCACACGGGACCGCCCTCCAGTCCGCTGGTCAGCACCTTGGAGAGAAGCCCAGCCTGCCCAGGTCACAGGGAGTCCTAGACCAGTGCTGGTGATGGGCCTGAGCAGCGAGCGTGTCTGGCTTCTCTGAACCCGCCCAGTCTCTGGCCCCAGACTTCCCACTCCTCTAGAGACATTCCCTTCTCACCCTGCTCCCATGGAACCCCAGCTCCCGCCCTCTCATGGAACCCCAGCTCCCACCCTCTCATGGAACCCCAGCTCCCACCCTCTCATGGAACCCCAGCTCCCTTGCTCTTTGAAACTGCTCTTCAAACTAACTGGGCCCAAGAAAAGCACCCAGCCTTCTCCTTACTGACCACCCTTCATTGGCCAGAGGGCTAGCCTCTCTCCACTGGACAGACCATCCTCTTACCCAAGAAGGAGTCCCAGGCTGGCCACCTCCCGGCAGTTCCGGTCCTCTCTCTCAAGCATCCTGCTGTGGCCACCCCCAAATATCTGCTGCCCTGGGGTCTCCAAGAAGGGAGGTGGGTCCCTGGGGGTGGCTGAGGGAGGACTTGTCTGTCTTGGGCTCAGCTTGAGACTAGAGGAGGTGGGTTTCTTCTAGACCCCCTGGCTTTCCCCACCTCCTCAGATCCCAGATTCACCCAGGCCACTGACCTAACTGTCTCAAGAGCCCTGCTCTCTGGGAGGTTCAATATAGGAGCCAGCCAGGGGCTGGAGCGTGTCGGAGACTTGGGGGATGTGGTGAGGCTATGTAGGGACCAGAGGGTCGGCAGGAGTTGAGGGGCAGGGCTAAGTAGCAGGAGGATGGGCACAGGAAACGAAAGGGTCAGGGGACTATCAAAGAAATCTGGTCTAGTTTGCTGTTCCCACAGCTCCCATGGGCAGCCAGGAGCCCACAGGCACAATTAGACCAGCTCTGTCTCTCATTCGCTCCCGCTGCTCGGGTACTGCTGGCGTCCACACACATACGCAGCTTCCCTGACAACACTTCCAGCCCCTTCTGGGACAAGGTGAAGGCCAACTAAATAAACCCCTTTACCGGGCTCTCCCAGCCATCCTCAGTATTATTCCTGCCTGACAAACACGGGTGCTGTGACTGCTACAGGCACGTGGCCACAGGGACTGAGTAGGGATTGGAATTCAAGACTGAGCCCCACCCTCTGCTCAGATGGTGCTGATGACTTGGCACTCTCCCACCTCTAGGGTCACCCCAGCCAACCACCCTTTTCACCTCTGCTTGGGCCGTCCACTGACCCAGCCCCTGAAAATCCCAGCCCCACAGAGGTTGCATTGGTGGCCCTCGTGGCATAGACGCCTGCAGCCTAGCAGTACAGGGACCCACCTCAGCCTCAAACTTAGCCCTGTGTTTGAATTTGCTCCCAAGGGGGTGTGCGGCCTGGGAAGAATTGGAGGCCTCAGCATTGGGAGGTGTGGGTTCATGTTCTGCCCTGTTCCATATGGGAGGCCTGGGGCAGCTCCTGGTCCCCTTGGGCCTGGGTCTCCTCCTTTTTTCTTGGAGGGGGTGAGTCATTTCCCAGGGCTTTTCTCGCCCACACACCTCCTTTATTCTGTGACCTCATGACCCCATCGTGCCCCTCAGCCTGATTTGTAAGGAGGATGGTGGGGAAACAGAGGTGGACACCAGGGGCTCCCCTTGTAAGCAGAGATGTAATTCAGGGCTGACACTTTGGGCAGAATATGGGGTGTGGCTGTGTCTCCTCCCTGTACCCCTCCTCTGGAGTTGGTATTCAGAGCCTCTGAAAGACGGCCCACTCTTTTGGTCAAGTAGGGGCGGCCGCCAGGCTGCCCCTCCCCTCACAAATTGCCCCCCAGGCCTGGCTCCCATCCCAGCAGCATCTCTTCCCCATTTCCTGCAGGCCGCGCAGACCTCCAGCCCAGACAAGCCTGGGTGTGGAGTGAGTGATGCCGGGGGGCCAGGCCAGAACCCCGGTTTCCCACCATATCGGTACAAATCCTGCATGACCTTCAGATTCCAGAAACAGCAGATCACTTCTTCATGCTGCTCTTGTTTAGCGTGTCCTGTGTGTACGTGTATTTCATGTTTCAGCACCCGGTGCAGCTCCTTCGCCCTGCCTGGACCGCCATGCCCTTGCTGCCTGCCTGCATGGTCCACCTTTGGTCACTATACAGTGGCTGACGGGGCTGCCCCGCCCCTCTCCAGCACAGTCTCCACAAACCCTCCTCCAAGGGGCTGGGTCACAGCCCCTTCTCTTCCCTATACTCCTCCAGCACCTCATCTATACCACCCTTCCCAATACTTGACTTCCTAGGCATTTTGTTCCCCACGTTCCTGGCCCAGCGGGGCAGCTAGGCCACAGAAGGTGTGCAAACACATGGATTTCACCTGACTCCAGCCTGTGGCACCTTGGTTGATCCTCTGCCTCAGGCTTCCTATCAGTAAAATGGGGGTTCATAAAGACAGTTGCGCCTCTGGGGTCTGGTGTCCCTCTTATCTCTAGTCTTACATGTCCTTGTCACCTCCCCTAGTTCCAGCATGGCGTTGGAGAGACAGTGCTTCATAAGTTCCTGGTGGTGAGTCTGTATAATCTTGACAGGGCGGAGGGAAAAAAATGTGCCTTGAGCCCCAATTCTAGGGCCAGGGGACAGACCGTGGGGAAATGGGTTTTAAGACAAAGTGAACGAACACACTCCAACATTACAGAAAATGATAAAAGTCCAGAATGAACTGTCCTGAGAGAGTAAGAACAGAAATTGCTTCAAAAAAAGTTTAAATGGGAGGGGATGGGTGATTAAGGGGTTAAGGTCACCCCCCAGACCTCTCTCCTCAATCCCAGAGCTGGAGGGAGAAGGAAGTGGTACCTCCATTCTGGTGCCCTTTCTACGGTCCTGGGCGGGCTCCAGCTGGTCTGGTCCCCAGCAGAGTCACACTAGAGTCTCTGGCTGGGAGTGGTCCAGGGGGAGAAAGAGGCTCACCCTCCCCTCTTCTGAAGGCCCCACTCAGCCGTTGAGAGATGGGAGAGGGGAATCTGGCTGGGGTGCTTCCTGGGCTGGGAACATGCAAACGAGTCAGGGGAAGGAGCCAGGCATTAAATGTCAGGAAGAGCCCAGGGCAACTCGGCTTGTGCAAAGTTTGCTTTGGGAAGAGTTGTTCCACCTGACAGGCCACTTGCTTGGCTGGGGATGCAGGGTGGGGCATGGAATGGGGATGGGGGTGAGGAGAGCTGTGGGGAG
The DNA here is from genome assembly GCF_001890085.2 of Hipposideros armiger. Lineage (NCBI taxonomy): Eukaryota > Metazoa > Chordata > Mammalia > Chiroptera > Hipposideridae > Hipposideros > Hipposideros armiger. The sequence goes on along the minus strand of NW_017731681.1, from coordinate 952,048 downwards.
AGGGTCCCAGACCAGGTTTGAGCCCTGACTCCCTGTTCTCTAGCTCTGGGACTGGGGGCAAGTGACTCAGCTTTCCCTGAGACTCAGTTGTCCCATCTGTTAAATGGGTTCTCAAGAGCATGTCTTAGAGGGGTTGTGAAGATTGAAGAATGAGGTGGATGAAAAATCCTTGTGAATTATGATAGGCTGGGCATGCATGAAGGTGGCACCTGAGAGCAGGTGAGGGCATGGGGCTGGAGAAAAGGAAAGGGAAAGGTAATGGGGTGCGGAATGAGGATAGCAAAGGAAGAAGCAGGTGGTGATGGTGGGTGGAGGGTCAGAGCCAAAGGGAGAATCCTGGGGGAGAGTTGAGGATGGTGATGAGGGAGACCTGGGCTTTGCCCTGAGGTCATCCTACTCTCTAGCCCAAGCCAGGGCAGCTACTGGCCTCACCCACCCTTCCCTGACCTCTAGAAAAAGTCAGAGCCAGAGCCATTCACCTCCCCTGATCTCAGCCTGGGACACAAGGCTGGGAAGGCACCTAGGTCTCGCAAAGCTGGCAGATCAGCCAGCCAGTCTGCCTCCACCAACTCCTACACAGCCCACAAAACCCAGCTCCAAGTGTCTCCACCATAAAACCTCCTTTAAGAGAGGAGGCTACCTTGTTTAACCTTCTCATTACCCAGACAGAAGCTGCGACTTCACAAAGGAAAAGTGACTTGCCCAAAGCCACACATTGTGGGCCTTAACCTGTTCCTTCTTGCCCTCCACCAGAGGGTCTCTGTCCCCATGTCAGCTTAAACTGATGTCCGCAGGTTACACTCAAGCTGCACCAAGTCATTTAGCACAAAATTGTCATCTAATTGTTTCAGGGTTGTTAACTTTATACCTGTAACAACCTCAGTGGTAAAAAGTGGGTTCTCCTGCATTCTTCTGCTTACTGCCAGTGTCCCAACTTCTGAGCATCGATTGAGCATCTACTGGATGCTGCCTATCCCTTCAGGCTTGGATGACAGAGCAGCTGTATCTAATTCAGAGAGTCCTTGTGAAAATCAAGTGGCATCGTATCTGCTGAAGTATTTTATAATTGGTAACACAATAAACATGTCTGATAGGGACTGAGTTTTCAGCTTTGGGTCCCCCCACAGCGCCTGGAGCATACAAATCACTTGTCCATTAACTGTCAGGCTCTCAAAGGGGAAGGTGGTTCCCTATCCTGAGAGAGACCACCTCCTCCACACCCCAACTTCCCTGGGAGCCCTGAGAACATGGTCTGCCCCCAAATTTCTGTGAGTTTGGGGTGGTGAGACTCCAAGTTGAGAGTCCCTGGCACTGGTCCCGCCTCTGGCCCCTCCCCTGCAGGGGGCAAGCAGGACTTGCCCTACTGGGCTGGGCCAACGCCTGGGTCTACTTGTCTGGTGGGGCATCTCCTGCCCATCCCTGCCCACCCTCTCGGACCTGGGCAGCCCAGGTGCCTGTTTGCTTTGTTACTCAGCTGAGCAGCTGGTGCTGGGGAGATGCTGCTTTATTGGGGGGTGCTGTGAAGCTGTTTATTGGGGAGGTGGGGGCAGGAAATGAGGCCAAGTCCGAGCCCCGGCCAAGGAGGAGGAGAAAGGCAGTGCCTTCCACAAAGAGGATAGGCCCCTTGAGGCATGTGGCCTGGGTGGGCTGCTGGGGGGTGGGGGGTTGCCCAGATGACAGGGTGAGGTGAGGGGATCCAGGGCTAGCTCAGTGAGCATGCCCACTCCCCAACATGCACAGAGGGGCACACATACACACACATGCACGCACACACGCTCACATATACACACGTACATGCCCACGCACGCGAACACCTTATCCAACTTTGGGGGAGTCCCCAGCCATCAGACCTTCAGCTTTCCACCCTGTCATCTCCACCGTCTAACTTCCCTGTCTCCCCACAGGAGACATCCAGTTTCTTTCCTACAAGGACCCCTGTTTCTTTCCTCATGTGCCCAGGCTGGGGCCCACAGGTCCTCTGCTTCTCTGTGTACCCGTGCAACCAGGTGGTTTGCTCCACAGCTGCCTGACCATCTGGTTCCTGTGCCCACCACTGGCCTGCCCGCTCCCTGGGCTCTGGGCCTGTCCCTGCTGCTCCAACCTGGACCCTAACCGTGGGTCTTCAGGCCCCAGCAAGCCCCTTTCCACTGTGTCCCGGCCCTGGGGAGACCCTTCCCTTGGCCGAGCAGCTGCGGCTGGCAGCAGAAAGGCTGCTTGTGTTTCACTAGCCAAGCAGAACGGGCCAGGTCTCAGGGCCGAGTCTCTGCATCTACAGAACTGCCTCCTCAGACTGGGCAGGCTGGGCTCAATGTGGAGCCTGGAAGGGGGCCATCACAGACATGCGGCGCCCAGGCCTTGCCAGGCCAAGGGGGCTCACCCGGGCTCCAGGGTGGGCCCAGGGAGGGAGACCAGGCAGCATGAGGAGAGACAGGGGTTTCTGAGGGTGAAGGGCCCAGGTCACAGGGTCACTGGTGTCCGGAGATTGGTTCTCAGCTTGCAAAGTGCACCTTCAAGTCCTCTCAGTCGCCCACCTCCCCACAGCTTGCAGGGAAGGCCCTGTGCAGGGCACTGGGTAGACTTACCCGTTAGCTGCCTGGTGCCCAAGGAGTCGCCTGCTGCGGTAGCGACCTCGGGGGACAGGAGGAGGCAGGGGCAGGTTAGGCCACTGCTGGGTCTCAGCCAGGCATCTGGGGAGCCAGTGGGACCAGGGACCAGCAGGGCTGGGGACAGAGGTGGCACTCGGGTGGGCCGCCGGGGGCCTGGCCCCCCTCGAGGGGTGGCCCTCTGAGGTCTCAGGGTTGCGTGCCCTGTAGGGAGCCCCAGCCCCCCAGCCCAGGGCCACTTGCTGGCACCGACCGTGGCAAGACCCAGCCGGAGGGGCTTGCTTACAGGGCAGCTGCGGTGGGCTCAGGGCACGAGCCTGTGGGCTCAGGTTCTGAGTCTGTGGGGCAGTGCGGACAGACGCAGGTAGAGTGCAAGAATGTGCTGGGAGGAAGTCAGGCAGCCTGGGATGAAGCGTTGGCCGGGCCTGATTTCCCATTATAAGTAATCCTTCCTTATTTACCTGAACAAATACGCTCCCTGCTTACCTCAGACCACAGGCAGGCTCCCAGTTAACCCTTTCGGTCCTTCCTCTCCTCACTGAGGGAACCTACATCCTGGCAGCCAGGGAACTCACTCACTCACTCACTCACTCACTCACTCACTCACTCACTCACTCACGTGTTCTTAGTTGATGCATAGCTACTGGACTCATATTATGTGCAAGGCACAGGGTATATATCAAGAGGCACCTGGGCTGGGGCACTCAAAGGGATCAGCCGAAGGTGGGACACAGACAAGCAAGCAGCAGTGGAAGTTCGGAGCCTCAGTGGAGAGCAGTGGGAGCACTGAGGCAAGGGAAGTCAGTGAGGGCTTCCTGGAGGAAGTGCTGTCTGGATCCCCAGGCCAGGGATGGAGGCAGGTCCAGAAAAACCTGGGGAAAGGTACCCTGCATGGGGGCTGAGATCCCTGCACCCCATGGGCACAGGCCCACCACCGTACTCAGGAGGAACGGCTCAGGAGGAACTGTTAGCTTGCTTTCCCAGGCCCAGAGTGGGGGTCGGACAACGGCAGCTTACTCTAGCGCCTGAAGGGTGGGGGCAAGGAGAGGAGGCTGCACCCCCCCCCCACATCCAGGCACCCACCCCCAGGCTCCTCCACCTCCATGAGTCTAAGGAGGTCTTCGCAGTTGAGGTCTCAGCTTCCTACTCAGCCTACCAGGTGGGTTGAAGGATGTCCCAGGAGAGCAGGGGTTGGCTCTTCTTTCTCTGGATCACCTTGGAAGGGCACCAAGCACCTGCTACCCCCTTTCTGTCCAGTGAGGGCATTTTAGATCATGTTGATTGTTGTTTTCTAATTTCAGAAGGAATTGTGGGACTGCCCACAGGGTGAGTAACCTAGGACTTCAGGAAGAGTCCAAGGCCTTCAGAACTAACCCCTCACCTTCACTGATGCCATAATTCTCGGACATATGGTTGCACTTTTCACTCTGGAGAGCCCTGTGTTTGGCTATTGTTGTCACCAGCACCTTAGTGAGGATGAGTTATCGGAGTCATTCCCCAGAGAAGGTTGAGGTAAGATGGGATGGAGGAGGTAATACAAAGTTCTAAAATGGCTACAGATAACCAGCCCAGCCCTCCAGGCTCAATGAAAAGAAAGACCCCCTACTTCCCCAGGCAGGTCCTCCTCCAGGATGTCTTTCTATACTTCGCTTCCTGACCAGGCAGGCAGCCCTCCTCTCTGCTCTCACAGAAACTTGTGCTAATATCAGCACTTTGATGCAGTGAAAATAATGTCCACTGCTCAATAAGCACCTACTATATGCCAAGCACTGTTCAGCACTCATGAGATGCTAAGGTATTAATCATATTATAAATAATATAACATAGGTAAGTACAAGGAATACCCAACAAATGCTTATTAAATGGATCAGGTGTCAGAGATAGTTACCCCCAAAGCCTATTTCCCCCTTTTCCTCTGTAACAAGCCCCTACTTTTTAGCTTAGAACTTGGCTACCTGGAATTAAGACTATCCCAGACTCCCTTGCAGCTAGATGTGATTATGTGACCAAATAAAAGTGTCATATGTCAATTTCTAGGAATCTTTCTTAAAAGTAAACTGGCATGGGCCGGCCGAGTGGCGTGATGGTTAAGAACTCGCTTGGGATGCCGGAGGGCCCTGGTTCGGATCCCACATATGAGGGCCAGTGACACTGCCCTCCACAGCCGAGATGCTGAACGGCGGCTCAACCTGGAGCTGGGCTGCCGTGGGTCGCTGGCGACGGCGTAGGCTGCAGTCCCTGTGGCAGTGGGTTGCCATGGGCTACCGTGTGTG
>NW_017731681.1:943406-946897 GCF_001890085.2 Hipposideros armiger | reverse complement strand
TTTAAAAAAAAAAAAAAGTAAACTGGCATGTATCATTTGCCCCATATTTATCCTTCCTCCACCTTGTTGCCTGGAATGCAGCTGTGATGGCTGGAATTCTGGCTGCCATATTGGACCATGAGGACAAGATGATGGAGCAGTGAGTTGGAAGGAACCTAGGTCACTGAGGATTGCATAAAACCTTCATACTGACTTTGCACTGCCTGCCTCAGGACTTTTATGAGAGCAATAGACCTTTTGCTTTTGTTAAGTGGAGTCTTTATTATTCAAAGCAAAGCCTGATCCTAGCTGAGATAGATCAAAGGATAGACAGACAAATGAAGATAGAACATTCCTGCAGCTAGAGAGGATATCAATATCTCACTGCTGGGTGGCATTGGGAAGGGGCCTGGACATACCACGGAAAACCTTGACCTTGGGAAATCTTCCCCTGGAAGCCTTGTTCTGGGAATAAGGGAACATTTCATACTTTTCTCCAAGGGTGGGTGGGCCTGAATGGACAGACTAGGCTAAGCTGTGCTGAGTGTCGACAGTCATTCTACCTGCCCAAGCCTGGAGTAGGGAAACAAAGGGTGCCTCTGGAAGTTGAAAGGTCCAAGAGGGAGCAAGGAGAGGACTCCCCATCTGCTCAGCTGGGGCTTACTTAGACTAAGGTGCTAAGAGGCTGCTTGGTGTGGTGGGCTGAAAGTATGTTCGGTGTCTGCCTGGGGCAACTTTGGTGGGTTCCAGGGAAAGGGAGGACGAAATAGGGCCCATCTTTAATCCATGAGGGGACTCTGGGCAACATACACTCCTTCAACACCTTGATCCATCTAGCATGGTGTCATGACACCAGCTCGGGATTTGACCAAAATGCACATCTTGGTTCTGTCACCTTCCAGCTTCATGACTTTGGCCAAGTATCTGAAACCTGCTGCATACCTCTCTCCATCCCCAGAGAACTCTCAGAGCAGTTGTGAGGAGTGACATAATGTTGATGGAAGTGCTCTGTGAACCCAAATGCCCTGCCCAACGCCTTGCTGACCGCCGACCACGTGCCATATGTTTGACGTGTATCATTTTACTCCCCACAGCAACCCTTCCAGGTAGATATGACTATGTTCAGTTTCCAGATGAAGACACTGAGGCCTGAATGTCTAAAATTGATCTTGACCTCTTGCCCAAGGTCAACAGCTGGAAAGCAGATTCAAACTTAAATTTCCAGTTTCCCCCATCACCCATGCCTGATAGGACCCTGTTGCTAGACCTCGTCCCTTCAGGGTCAAGTCTCAGGTCCCTGGCATGGGTCACACTGGGTCCTCCAGACCTCCTGCCTCCTGTCCCCCAGGCGGATCTCCCTCAGCCCGCCTCTGGCCAGCTCCCACAGGATAAAATGTGCCTCATCCTGTCCTTTCCCAATCCAGACCTCACCCATCTGTTGTGGGCGATGCCTATGCCATGTCCACCCTTTCCAGACCTGGGGTCCTGCATTCCGCCCATGTTGGCCCAACGTGAATCCATCCTGGGACATTCTTCTGACCTACTGAGATAACATATTCTCTATTGATACTGGGGTTTCGCAGCTTAAGTGTGTAAGTTGGGAGCTGTTACCCCTAGGAAGAGTATGCTGTGACAGCCCAGAGAAGGACCTTCCTGACACCACTGCATGAACACCTGGATGGCCCAGTCACTTCTTTTTCCTGTTGTTCCAATAGATTTGAGTTGAGTTTCTTCCACTTGCCATTGAAAGAATCTGCATTCTTCCAGCCCATCTCTAGAGCCCTGTCCTGCAGAAAGCTTTCCCATGGCCCCTCCAGCCCTTATAAACCTCACATGTCCCCATTCTTTGTGCTCTAATTGTTTCTCACCATTTCTTCCCAACATTCTAGGTTCTTGAGGGCAGAGACCCTAGAGTAGCTGGTAGCATCAGACCCAACGCACAGATTATGACTCTAGAGCAGCATGCCTGAGCTCCCTTCCCCACCTGGACCCTCTCCCCACTGGCCCATCAGAGTGGAGGGCGCTGGATGGGAGACAGGGTGCAGGGCTTGGGTTTGGGTGCTGCTATTTACTAGGTGTGACCACCAGAGTCTCAGGCCCCCTCTGGGCTTCCCTCATCTCCTCCAGTGAAATGGAAATAATACTTGCCCTGCTGACCTTGCAGGTAGGGGGTTGTGATGAGTGAAGGTCAATGGGGAAAGGAAGTGGAGGTACTTTGGAAAGGGGAGTCTCTCTTTGTCAGATACTTGCTTTCTTTATGCCCCCATCTCCCTATCCTTCTAGGAGCTGCAGCCTGGGGGAGGTGCCAGGGAGGAGGCTGGGACCCACGCCAGGCACAGAAAGACGGGCTGCCTGTTGGTTCTTGCCCCCTGCCCTCTGTCCCAGGCTCTGGGTGTGAGAAGGTGGGAACAGCTGCGGGGAGGGCTCCCCTGCTGATGTGTGGCGAGCCTGGGGCTGATCACCCAGATGAGACCACATAGGCAGGATGGTAGGAAGGCTGGTTTGTGGGACTCAGAGACCATCCAGCCCTCGTGATACAGAGGAAGATCCTGAGACCAGAGAGGGTAGGGAACAGACCCAAGGGCACACAACAGGGTTGGGATTCAAATCCAGACCCTAACCCATGCTCACGTGTGGCATGCACTATCTCATCTAATCCTAGCAAGTCCAGCACCTGAGGGGCTCGTTGGCCTTATCACGCACAGATGAGGAACAGAGACTCCTTAAACTCCCCCAAAGTCAAGGCTAGAAAGTGGCAGAGGCAGGAATCAAGCTCGGTCTGTTGGAGCCCTTTTTAGGACCCCCATGCTGCAGCTGGATGGTGGACAAGGGGACCAGGAATAGCCTGGGGGCGGGGCTGTGTCCACACGGGCCACACAACTAAGCATTCCCGTCAACTGGAGCATGCCCTGGGCACCCGTGGGCCATGTCAGGTTGCTCCGCTCGGGTCAGCATGCATTTATTGAGCACCAACTCTGTGTAAGGCCCTATAGCAGCACTGGGAAGAGGGTGGCTGGGTACAGTCTGTCTTAGAGTAGTTCATGGCCTGGTGGCCCCAGTGGGCACAGATGACTTCCAGCATCCCTCTCAAGGCTAGCCATCTGTGGCTTACTGGTTTCACCTACTGCATGCATGATAGGAAAAGCTGATAAACAGATGTCAAAGGCCTTCCCAGCCTGTGGCCTGGTTCCCCAGGCCCTGGGCATCCCCACCAATGTCATCTCCTGCTCCTCCCCAGACCTCCCCCGCCCCCCGAGGGTGGCTGAGCAGATGGGCCAGTCTTTCCTGTTTCCAAGGCCTGGCTGTACCCCCTAACTCTTGCCTGTAGCCTCATCCATCCACTGTCATCGCTGAGTCATACCTGGGATGCCATCTGAGGACGCCTCACCCCAGGGCTCCAACACAGCCCTCAGGGTCCCGAGTTTTCTTGTGGACTGAGCCAGGCAGGCCCCCTCTCAGAGGTAGGCACCAAGGCTGGGAACCCTGAGGCCTATCTTGGGAGCAGACAACAC
>NW_017731681.1:933664-939696 GCF_001890085.2 Hipposideros armiger | reverse complement strand
ACGGACGAATGGATAGATGGATGAATGGATGGAGGGGGATGGATGCATGGCTAGATGGGTGGATGGATGGGAATGGATGGATGGATGGACAGACTTTGTTGGGGCTGAGGGTACCAACTAGGAAGTGAGAGGGGAATGGGGGCTGGGTTTTGAGGTAGGTCGGGGAATGTCCCTGGGGAGGACAGCGGGTGTGAGGAGGGTGCAGGCTGGGTTACCTCCTCCCGGTTCCCGTGTGAGACATGATTGCCTTGGACAACAATGACCACAGGTGTGTGGGAAAAAGGAGGGTTGGGGGAGGGTTGACAAAGAATAGGATTTGCTTCCTGGTCTGGGGTTTCCAGCCGTTCCCACCCCACCCAGTCAGAGGTACCCCCTCCCCTGAAGTGACTCAAGCCCTGCCAAGTGGGGAGGGCTTTGGGAGAGGTGGGCAGTACAGACCACCTGCCTCAGGCCCCTGGGGGTGGGGGACATTGAGTTCTTACGTCCCTGGGGCTTGACCTCTGTATCACCAGCTCTAGGAGGAGTGCTCAGATCTCTCCTGTGCTCAGACCCCAAGAGCGCCTCAGAGAGAACAAGAAGGCTGCCTGAGGTCACACAGCTGTCAGGGCTTGGCTGATGACCTCTGCTGTCTTCATTCTCAGGCAAGCCTGCCCAGCACTGCCAAGCCAAGGAGGGGGCTTCTCTGAGGGTCCTCCCTCCCACTGGAGGTGGCAAGCCAGACCTGCCACTGAGGGTCTCACCCCAGTCAAAGGTGAGCAGGGGCTCAGCTTCCCATTCCTGGGACACTAGTGGGCAGTGGGAACAGGACAGAGGGCTGGTGAGAAGGGACCCATTCCTCTCCTCTCCCTACCATCCCACCATGTGACTCCTCCCACCTCCTTCATCACCAAGGCCNACACACACACACACACACACACACACACACACACACACACACACACACACACTCCTCCTAACCCCTCCAGGCCTCTGCAATGGTGGAGCAGGGTGGTGTCCCTGGCCTGGCCTGCCTCATGAATCCATCCACAATATGTGCTGAAGGCCATGGTGAGCCAGGCATGGGCCACTGGGATATGGCAGTGAACCTCACTGGGCTTAATTCTAGAGGAGAAAGACAGTCGCCAGTAAAAGTGACAAATGAGTAAATTGCATAGTACACTAGAAGGTGATGAGTGCCATAATCAATAGGCTATCAGGAGTGCTGGGTGGGGCGCGGGGAGCAGCATCAAATATGGTGGTCAGGGCAGATGTCCTTGAGAAGGTGGGACCTGAGCAAGAACATGGCGGAGGTGATGGTGTGCGCCCCGCAGTTAGCTGTGAGCACTCCAGGTAAAGGCAAGGCTTGAGCAAAGGCCCTGAGGGGGCTCGTGCCTGGTGTATTTGACAAACTTTGAGGAGCCTGGTGAGCCTGGAGCAGAGGTGGGCAGGGAATAAAGAGAGGTAAGGCCTGGAGGTAGAGAATATGGAACCAGACTTCAGGGCCGTGAAGCCCCTGCCCCTCATTTCCAGAGTCCCCCCGCCAAGCACCCCCCCTTAGCAGGTGCTCCCTGGGAGCCAGGTGACACACCAATGGCTTACTGAGGCTAACTCATGTACTTGTCCTAACAGCCCTGTGAGGCAGCACCCCTATTGTTAGCATCCCTAGGAAACTGAGGCACAAAGGTAGTGCTCACGTGGCGAGGCATGGAGCCAGGATCTGAAGCAAGCCCCGTTCTAGCCACGCAGGGCCTCCTCCCCACTTAGGTGCGTCAGTTGTCCCTCCTGCCCGCTCCAGAGCGCCAGGTGCACCCCCGGCCCCCCGGCCCGGGCCCGGCCCGTCGTGGGGGGCAGAGGTGGAGGGGCTGCGTCACTGCCCACACCCGCTGCCTTTTCCCCCATTAGCGCAAAGCCAGCAGGACCTTCCAAAACCGCAGCCCCAGATAAGAGCACAATCGGAACCTGTTTTGCTTGCAGGCCTGCGGGGGGGCGCTGGGCCTTGGGGTGGGGGGAAGTGGGGGCAAGCGGCTGGCAGCACTCTGGACCTGCTATCAGCAGCCCTGCCCACCCCCTTCCCCATTAGCCCCTTTGAAATTTACCCACCTTATCAGAGGTGCGCGCTTTCTGAGGGAGGGCTGCTATGCCTTTGTGTCCAGCTGTGGTAGGCTGCCTTCCGCCCGGCCTGGCCTCTGCCCAGAAGAGACTGGAGCGGCCAAGAGCGGGGAAGCACATGTTGGGAAGAAGGACCCTCAGACACCAAAGGGGGCCCCTCCTCTCACACACACAGACCTGGGCCGAGAGAATGCTCTGTCCAGGTGCTCTCTCCCTCCGGGCCCTCAACATTGCACCCTTGCACGAAGCCTGCAGCACCCCCAACCCTCTCATCCCTTCATCCGGACTTCTCTCAGCTCATTCCCTACTCAGTGCCAGGCGATCAGGCACAGCCTCCAACCCCTTCTCATGTTCCTCACTGGCTTTCCTCAGAAACCCAGGCTTGTTACATGCCTGACCTCCCCAGTCACACCTTCAGCAAATGTTTATTAAGCATCTACTACACGCCAGGCACTGGGGCACAGCACTGAACAGGACAAACCAATCTCGGTCCCCCATGGAGCTGGGGACCGATGATAAATAAACACAAATAAGTAGGATATTGAGTGTGTTAGAAAGCGATAGCTGCTGCTATGGGGCAAAAATGAAGCAGGGACGTAGGACAGGAAGTGTTGGGGCAATTTTAAGTGTGTGTGTGAGGGGAGTGAGGGGCTCAGAGAAAGCCTGCTTGAAAAGGTGATATCTGAATCAAGACCTGGAGGATTCTAATGCTCTCCCTCTACGGGGTTAGAATCACAAACACAGAAGGGGAGAGCCAGGAGGAAGACAGAAATCAACCAGTCCTATAAGCTCCCTTTTTACTGAGGCTCAGAGAGGGCAGTGAAGTGTCCAAGGCCACACAGCACAGTGGCAGCAGAGCTGAGCAGGTATTAGAGCCCAGCTAGGACCCTTGCCCTCATTCCTGCTGCCCCAGCCTGGGGCACTGCCAGGGCCCCGGGCAGGACAGTCTGGCCATTCTTGGACAGCCTGGGAGCTGAGCTGAGCCTGGGAGCAGAGGCTCACAGCCACTTGACTCAGCCTTTTGCAGACAAGAGGCCTGCCAGGCCTTGTTTGAGGCTGAGGGTTGGGGCTCAGGCCCTGGTTGGAGGACCACAGGGTACATATGGGTGGCATCGTGATGCTGGGGGGGCTGCCCTTATGCTCCCTGCCCAGTGTCATGGTCTTCGGGCTCCCTCACCCACCCCACGTGCTCTCCTTCTGCCCCTGGATGTTTAAGTCCACCAGTGGCCTGACCTTAAGGGCATGTTCTTCGAGGAGAGGCCATTTTCTATCTCCCACCTCTCTCACTCCCAACACACGCCTGCTCTCCTGTGAAGGGGTCGGTGGCCTGGGAAGAGAAAGTGGCCACTATAGCTGCAGGCATGGTGGCATGTGGAGTTGTGAGGTTAAGATGGGCAGATCCTGGGGCCTGACTCATGCCAGACGGGCTCTAAGGAGACAGATGAGAAAAGCGATGCTGAAGGGAGCTTAGGTAGTGGGCTGCTGGGTGGACCAACCCCATTGGGCCCTGGGGTTGTGGGGGGCGATGTTCAAAGGCCCTGAGGTCACTGTTTGTATTGAGCTGGAGAAGCCCGAGGCAGCTGGGCAGCTGGGGAAGGGCAGAGTCTGGAGACCAGTTCAAATACCAGCCCTCTTGCATTCTCGCCACGTGAGCTTGGGCCCTCTCAGCCTCGGTTTCTCTTCTCATTGAAACAAAAACAAGGATTCCTTCTTCAAAGGATGCCATAAGGAGCAAATGAGAGAAAGTGCAAGTGCCTGGCACACAGCAGGGCCTGTCAGGAGTGGACTGTCTCCCCTATAGGGACCTCTGTCTCTCTCGCCTATATTGAGGCCAGGGTTTAGGGAGCACTCAGCATGTGCCAAGCACTTTAGAGGCTTTTTAAAGGACCCCTGTTAATTGGATTAACCATATCCTAGGTTTATGACACACACTCATAGCCCTCTCTTGATTTTTAATAATATAATGAACATTGTGAACCCACTGCCAACTCAGGATCAAGGTCACTACCAGCAATACTACATGTATGAACCCTCTTATTTCTCACATCAATCCTATAGTTTAGCTCTAAATAGTTCCCATTTTACAGATGAGGAAATTGAGGCACAATTGAGGGTTCAGGGCATCCTCTCCACTGAATGATGCTGGAGCCCCGCTGAGTACATTCCTCTTGTTGACTTCCTATTCTGGGCTCCAGAGCCCCTGGACAATGATGTCCTCACATGACCCCCACCCCAGCCCTGCCGTGTTCTGTCTGCTCCGCTGAGGGGGTTCCAGCCACAGGCTCAGCCCTCCTGCTCCTGCAGGGCCCGTCTTCCACAGCTTTGACCCCTGGGGGAGCTGCCTGCCTGGCGCCGCGCTCCCTGCCCTCCCCTGGCCCCTCTTGGCCCCCAGGGCTCCAGGCCAGTTCTCAGGAATGAGCCTGGTGCTCCTAACCTCCTTCCAGGTGATGCCTTCCAGGTGATGCCCAAGAATAAATGAAAAAAACTCATAAATGAATGAATGAGGATGCTAGAAGAGGAAAGGGATATTAAAAGAAAAAATACAGAGCATTTCTGAGAGCTGGGGGGTGGGGAGGGATGGGGGGTGGGCGAGGTGAGACTCAGCATTAAAAGATGCCCCTCTGCCAGCTGCTACACCCAGGGAGCCCCTGTGTCCGTCTGGTTTTGTGGATCAGATCCTCAGATCCTACTGCCCATGCCCCGAGCCCGAGTCCTGCCCGCTTCCCTATGGTGACTTCCGAGATACAGTAGCAGCCACAGAGTTCCCAGAACCATCCTAAGCTGATACAGCTAAAGCTCCCCCAGGGGCCCGGACTGTGGGCGGGACACCCCTGCCCAGCAGCAGCAACACCAGCCAGGAAATGCTTGGTGTTGTCGCCTGCTGCCAGGAATGGCCAGCTCCTGACGTAGAGCTAGGGAGGGTCTGGGCAGAGTCAGGTTCAGGCTAAGATTGGGAGGTTCTGGGGCCTGGACTTTCTCAGCAGCATCCAGATACAAAGCTGGGTGAAGCAACTTTCTCTCATATATGTGGGTCTTGACTCATATGGGGAGCTGGCCACTCTTGAGAATCTGCTAAAAGCTAAGGACCACCCCCGCAGAATACACACACACACACACACACACACACACACACACACACACACACATTCCAAGGGCTCACAGACCCCCTGAAGCCCCTCTATGAACCCCAGATTAAGAGTCTCTGTCTTGGATTGTGGGTGATGTGCAGGCAGGGCCCCGGATTCACCTCCAGCTCACAGCAAAACCTCTGGCATACAGCAGGTGCCTAACATGTGCTTATTTCCACAAATCGACAGATATGAACTTGTGGGTGAAGGCAAGAGCAGCTGGGGCTGAGCTGGCATTGGATCAGAGTCAGAGTCAGGGACGAGACGTGGGCGAGGCAGGGCTGTCACTCACTGCTCAGAGTCCTCCCATGGCTGCCCATTGCCCTCAGAGGAAGTGCAAGGAATCTGTGGGGCACAGGACGCCCTGGGTGATCCTGCCCCAGTTGCCCATTTTGCCTCAGCTCACAGCCACACGTGGCCGGTTCAGCCCTAGGAGCTGCCAGGAGCTCTCCCCCAACATCTACTTATTCCAACATTTACTGAGCATAGACTGCACGTCACACTGTTCTAGACACTGAGGATACAACAGTGTGTTCAGTCCCCGCGTGGGACTGACGGCGGCTCTTGCTCCCAGAGTTTTCTACATGCCCTCGCACTTCATCTTCAGAATCCAGCATGGGCCTGCTCTCTTCTAAGAAGCCTTTCCTGATCCTGCTGTTCTCGGGCTCACAGCGCATATCTCACCTTATCAAACAGTCCTTCTTCTTGTCTGTCTCTGGCTGGGAGTTTTGTCTCACTTGCTTAACATCCTTGGATGCCAGTGCAGTGCCTAGCAAGTAGCTGTGCATGGGATAAAGGGATAGACACATGGATGGA
>NW_017731681.1:929797-931694 GCF_001890085.2 Hipposideros armiger | reverse complement strand
CCTTACAAGGTAGGTGCACTATTATAATCCCTATTGCACAGATGGAGAAACTGAGGCACAGAGAGGTTAAGGAAGTTGCCTGAGGTCACACAGCTTGTGAGTGGTAGAGCTAGCCCAGGCAGCCTGGCTCTAGAGCCTCATGCATAACCCCATACTTTGTTGACTCTTGCTGCAGTTACCAAGTAGGAGTTTTGGTCTCTCCTTGGCTTCTGCCTGCTGTGTGGCTTTAACTCAGTCTCACATGATCTCTGTGCCTTTATACTAATAAATATAATAACAATATCACTACTTGCATTTATTGAACCCTTTCTATGGTGTAAGCACTATGAACGAATGCTTTTTCTACATGTCATTTAATTCTTATAATAATCCTATGGGGTAGGTATCATAACCTCCATTTACAAATGAGAAAACTGAGGCCCAGAGAGGTTAATTAACTTGCCCAGGGACACACAGTTAATAAAAAAAACAGCCAGGATGCAAAGCCAGCCAAACCCAAGGTCTGACCAGGACTTTGTCTTGCCTGTACATGGGCCAGGTTGGGTGAGTGGTCACGGTCAGTCAGTCCCAAGGAGGTCATTCTGTCTAGCCCTTCCTTCCACCTTTGGAGGCCTCTTGCTAAGCGCAAGAGGACCCAGCTTCACTGGATCCAGCAGCCCCCAGGAGCTGCCCTACCCCCCACTGATGACCCTTGTCTCCTTCTGCCACTGAAGCCACTCCTGCGTCACATCAAGGAAGCCAGGATCCCCGTGCCCAGTCTGGGACACAGTTGGCAGCAGCTGCAGGAAACAGGACCCACCCAGCATCTCGGGTGTCACTCTGCTGTCCTGGTTCCTGTACCCCCCACTCAGTCATTCACCGCTTCTTCATTTAGCCCCAGTTGTGTGCCCAGCTGAGTGCCCTGCCCTCGGGGAGCTTACGGTCTGGCTGGGGGACTGAGACCAGCTTCCCAGTGTGAACAGGACAGA
Organism: Hipposideros armiger; assembly: GCF_001890085.2. NCBI lineage: Eukaryota > Metazoa > Chordata > Mammalia > Chiroptera > Hipposideridae > Hipposideros > Hipposideros armiger. Next base: position 930,726 of record NW_017731681.1, on the reverse strand, counting down.
AGTAGACAGGAAGGACTCCAGGGACAAGAAGAGGGGGCAGCCTTGGGGGTCCGAGAGCCTGGGAGCCAGGCCTTGAGGGGTGGGCTAGGGCTTGGAGGAAACACACACGTGTTCAGCTATCTGAGGTGGCGCTGTGCTTGGTGTTTCTGACATGTGAGGTGGAGTGGACATAGATGAGTGGGGTGGGTGAGGTGGACAGACAACTTATGTGACCTCGGGTGAGTCACCTTACATCCTTGGGCCTCGTCGCGGACCTCTCGGGTTGACGTGAGGATTATCCTCTGTAACACATGTAAAGCAGAGAACACATGGTTAAGTGCTGCGAATGGGGCCTTGGTTCACCCACTGGGTTCTCACAACAACCCTGTGTGGGGGTTCTATTCTTATCCCCATTTCAGAGATCAACAAATTGAGACAGAGCAGGGATGAGGTGACCTGCCCGTAGCCGGGCAGTGGCAGAGCTGATTAGAGCGAGGGCCTAACTAGGCATCCCAGAGTGTTGGAGGCAGGAGTGGGTGGGAAGCCTGAGAGCCACAGGGGAGCTGAGACTGGAGTCCCTGTCTTCATACCCCTCAAGGTGGGCGGCTCGAGGGCCTGCACTAGGGGTATCAAAACCCAGTTCTAGCCCCAGCTCTGCCTCTGACTTGCTGTGCAACCTTCACAAGTTCCTTCCCCTCTCTGGGCCTCAGCTTATTCTTCTGAAAGCCAAGAGGTTGGGTTAGAGAGTCTGTCACTAGGTCCCTTGTGGGCCCTCCCAGTACAGGCCCACAAGTCCTCTCATTGTGGGGAGGGACCCCCATCTGCCCCACACTGAATTGACTCTCCACTGCCGTCCCCAACATTATCACATTGACAGGGCAGGTTCTTTATATACATTGTCGCATATCATCTCCACACATGGCTGTGAGGAAACTCTCATTTCCAGTTTA
>NW_017731681.1:922906-928448 GCF_001890085.2 Hipposideros armiger | reverse complement strand
ATCAACCCCATTTTACAGATGAGGAAACCAAGGCTGAGGAGAGGTTACATTGCCCCACAGGTAGCACAGTTGGCAAGTGCAGAGTGAGGACTTGAACCCTGACAGTTTGGCCCAAGAGCCACTGCGCTTTACTCCCTCCCAACACACATGAAACAAAGGAAAACAATAGCGGACAATCTGTACTTAAGAATTTAACTGCACAGGACAGAATGTGCCTGAGGGAGGCTGAGTGGGAAAGGCGGTCAAAGTTTCAGAGAAGAAAGCCTGAGTCCCGGTGACTGAGGTGTTAAAAGATGTGCGTCAGGGTTGAGGAACAGGTCTCCTGGCAAAGGTGTTTGATCCGTACTGGGTGCCTGTCCCATGGGTGTCAGGCACTTTCCCTAGCCCACCCCACCTGCCACTCCCACTGCGCAGATGGGAAAACCAAAGCCCGAGCTCTGTCAGGCAGGGCGCCTCTGAGAAGAAGGGTGGGGCTGTCAGGCTGACTGACGGGATGAGCGCCTGCGGGGCCAGGAGGAGGGGATGTGGGCCCTGCTTGCCTGGCCTCCTCATCCCTCCAGGCTGCCTGCCCCCCCCCCCCTGCCTACCCGGGGAAGCGTCACCCCTCCGCCCCTCGCTGCCCTCCTCACAGTAGCGGGGAGGCAGACGAGAGGCCAGCACTTCCCCTGCGGCCTCTCGAAGCATTCTGCCGCCCTCATAGCCAGCCCAGGAAGGGGGGCATTTTACAGGGCAAAATGAGAGCTCAGAGTTTTGGTGACTTGCCAAAGGTCCAACAGCTGATTGGCAGTGCGTCAGTTTGCCTCTCTTGAGAAGGGGGTTGGAAGAGCAGAGAACAGAAAGAAAAGGAGAGAGGAAGGAAGGTGAGGAAGGGAAAGGAGACGGGGTGGTCTCAGGTGTCCTGAGCCTGTTCTCCCAGCTGCCTGCCCTGGCCTGCCTCCCTCCCGCTCCCAGAAAGGACAGACCATCGCCCTGGTCCTGAACTGCTGCCCTCACTTGGCCCGTGGTGTGAGGTATCCCGAAAGGGGAAGTGCTAGCGAGGGCTCTGGTGGGGTGTGGCCTCCTGGGAGGGGCTGTTTGTTCCTGGGTGGCTCAGGTTCAGGGATGGCTTTATGGTGCCATCTGGAAGATGTGGCATGGGCGGGCCTAACTGGCACAGGGCCAGGGCAGGGAAGGGGGCCCCAGGGCACAGTGGGGAGCTGCCCCCAGCTGTTGACTGGCCCTGAGAGAAGAGCGGAGGCCTCAAGTGGGCTTGAGCCCAGCGAGGCCTGACAAAGACCCTGTGAATGCGGATGGAGCCCCATTTCAAGGGTGGGACATGGAGGCCCAGAGGGTCAGCAAGCTGCCCACGGTCACGCCTGACCAGGCATGAGTGACATTGAGCCCACATCCTACCTGCCTCTCAGCACTGCCACACGGGTGCTGGGCACCAAGGGCAGGCCTGGAACCAGAGGACCCGGCCCAGACACCCCGAAACCTTCGGCAAGGGTCCCCACCTCCTCAGGACTCCGTTTCCTGTACTGTAAGATGGGGATAATATACAGCTTCCAGGTCAATCGATGGGGAAGAGCTAAGCTATTACTTGTGAGTACTGTCGGAAGGCTAAGAGGACAGCAGTCCGGGGATGGAATGCATGCGAGTGAGCGTTTTTATCATGTTGGTTTAGAGCTGAAGACCCCACAGTGCTCACTGCTACAACTGGATGAAGTCTCAGCCTGGCATCCAGGACCCTGGACTACAGGGGCCACCTCTGCCCCTCCCCCTGGGCCATGGCCCCTTTCCCTTGGGGGAGTTTGACTGAGTTTATCTCCTTTCTCTGACCCTCAGGCTTCTCATGTGTCAGGGGGAGGGGAGATAACATTCTCTACAGAGGGTCCATGGGAGGCTCCAGGGGGCGCCTGGGTGAGAAAATACAAATACACATAAGGTATTACTCAATGACAACAGCACCGAAACCTTAAGCAGGGTCCGTCCCTAGCTCCTCAGCGAAAAGGGGTTATTTGATGTCTCCAAGGGCCTCAGGGACAAGGTCTGGGCAGCAGGACTTGCAGAAAAGACAGCTGGGGGAAACCAGCCTGGTCTCCTTCCTTCCCTAGCACCCTGAGGCAGCGTCCTCCATGGAGAAGGGTGCTCAGGGCTTAGCAACTCTGCCCCCAGGGATGAAAGTTACATCTCTCACATGAGCCGTTTGGGGGTAGGACTGGCTCCCCCTCTAAGCCCAGTGAGCTTCCAGGAGGGTCTGAATGGGGGTGTGGGGATCTGGGGGGGAGAGGCCCTGCCTCCTTTGTCAAGACCCCCGGAGTCTACCATTCATTCACCTGCATGCCTGGGACCCGGCCCGCTAGGGAGGACCACTCAGGGGACCACTGGGACCTTCGGCATTTGCTGGGTGTGTGGGCCCAGCGGCTCCTCTGAACAGCCTCAGTACTGGCACAGGACCCCTTGCCAACACCCAGGCCTGGGCCAGACCTTGGGCTGAAGACCCCAGCACCTGACACCTGCCCTGGAGCCTCCCATCTGGGGCTGTGTTATCATCTCCTGCCCCTCAAGGGTCCACAGCCTTTGGATTCTGGGCCACTTTCCTGAGAGCTGTATTCAACACACATGTATTGAGTGCCTACTGTGTGCCTTTTTGACCACCTGGTTAATCTCTATCTATTGCCTTTCCCTGATTGATCTTCTTGGCATTGAGAGGAGCCTAAAATGATCTTCAGGCTTTGGTCTGTGTGATGACCCTCTCTCCTCATCAGAATATCAGCTCCTTGGAGGCAGGAACTGGACCTGGTTTGTCCACGGCTATGTCTCCAGCTCTGGTCCCTGCTGAGAAGGGGAGTGGGGAGGCCCTGTCCCTCCCTCTGATGGACACCCCAGGCTGGTATTCTGTGTTCTTACAATTAGCTCCAGCAACCCTGGGTAATTTTTGTTACTGGCAACCCCAACAGGTTTGGAAAATGTGCTGCGGACTCCTTGTCAGAGAATAGATGGGTGGGAGTGAGAGTAGAAAGGCCTCACAGGTGGAAGGAACAGCATGAGTTTTTTAAAAAACAGAGATGGAAAACTGCAGGGCAAGTAGAGGGAAAAGAGCGCTAGTTGTCTCCTCAATATCCATTCCCTCCTTATTTCTTACTAATGGAATCCCATTTTTCTTGGATGAAATACTTCAGGCATTCCTTGCAGATAGAAGAAACAGTTAACCAAGTTTCGTCCAATGGTATATACATGAGGCTGTTGGGTAGGGATTCCAGGACAGTTCCTTAAAAAGGGGACTAAGTCATTCTTTCCTCCTATCTACCTGGAACTGGGATGTGATGACTGGAGCTGTGGTAGCTACAATGTGACCACAAGGAGGCCATGAGGATGGAAGCCAGATATAATGAGTAAGCCACATTTAATGAGTAAAAAAATAAATCCTTGCCTTGTTTGAGCTATTGTCTTTCAGGAATCTGTTACTTTCAGCTGAATGCGATTCTTAAATGACTCCAGGGGGTCTGTCAATATCTCCTTTGCCAGCTCCTTCTTTGTCTGGATGATCTTGGGCAACCATTTCCTTTAAGAAGGAATTTTCCTTGAGAAGCAAAGGGACTGAAGGGTAGAGGAACAGGGCCTAGATGTGGAGACAACCCTGGGAGGAGGTCAGGGGGTACTCAGGTCCTCTAGAGTTACCAGGCCTGGGAGTGTCCAGGGAGGGTGGAGTCTGAAGGGTCCCTAGATTCAGCTCTCAGCCACTGTTTGCTCAACAAATTTCAGATAAACATATGACATCCGAGGCACACACAAGTCCCCAGTAACACCACCCCATTCTCCCAAATACACATAGCCAATACTTGACAAGGCTCTAATATGAGGAACTATGCCAGGGTCTCCTCTACTACCACCCCCGGCCTCTGCATCTGTGGCACCAGGGCCCTGAACGAGGCTGTGGCCAGCCCTGGAGTGAGGGTGGCCGGGCCATGGGCATTGCTGTGGAGCTCTTCAGGCCCTGTGACCAGACCTGGGGATGATCACACACACTCTTCCGCTGGTAAGGACAGGCCCTGGAGCACACAGACAGTGCTCCGGTGGACAGGGCAGCTCGTTATCTAAGCCTCCCATCAGGTGGGGGAAGACACAGAGCCCAGAGGGGGAAGTGGCTTTATCAGAGTCACACAGCACTAAGGGTGGGGCAGGTGCCAGAATCTGCATTTCGCAAAATCCACAATCAGGCATCTAAATACATGAGCACCTGTCTGTTTGCTTTGTTTTGGCCGTTCTCCTGGCCTGGGATGCTGTTCTCCCAGGTATCCACAACGATCACTCCCTCGGCTGCTCCAACTTTCCTCAAACGCCACCTTCTCAGTGGGACCTCCCTGACCTCCTAAAAGTTCCACTTCGCCTTTCCTTCCCTCTCCCCTCCTGTTTGTCCNTATACATTGTCGCATATCATCTCCACACATGGCTGTGAGGAAACTCTCATTTCCAGTTTACAGACGAGGAAACAGGCCCAGAGAGGGTACATGGGTGGACAAGGCCCCACAGAGAGTAGGTGAGTGGGCAAAATGAGATGCCAAAACCTCCATGACCTTGCCTCCTCTCTCAGGGTAGGCAGCCTCCTGGCCCAGTCATGACCCACGACTGGCTTGTCCTCTAGCCCAACAGACGTGGGGGAGGGAGGTTTCCGGACGAAGTGATTCAGGCTGCCAGCGGCCACACACTGCCCAGGCTGCTCAGGCCTCAGCTAGGATCCTAGGGGCCGCTGCAGAATCACCTTTCCATGGTTCGGCCTTTTCACGCGCAGGGGCTGGCAGCGTGCATCACTGTGGGTCCCAACTGCTGTCCCTCTGCGCTGCTCCATCAGCTGGCTTCCCCGGGCGCCTCTGCGCAGTGCGGGCCCTGCCCTCTGGGAGTCCCTTTCTCCCAAGTGGACGAGAAGAGTAATAAGACCACGCACAGCCCCTCGCAGTTCTCAGCACTTTACACATATTAACTTTAAGCTGCATGTCCATCCTACGAGGTGGGCACTACTATGATCAACTCCATTTTTAAAATTAGTTTCAGGTGTACAAAACAATGTACTAGTTAGACATTTCACCCTTCACGAAGTGATAGCCCCCTCCCCCAATCTGTTGCCCCTCTGACATCATATGTATCTATTACAATTCCATTGACTCTATTCCTTACACTATACTCCACATCCTGTGACTATATATATATATATATATATATATATATATTACATTATAGTTGACATACAATATCATTCACCTTCAGCTTCAGGTGTACAGTGCAGTGATTAAGCATCTACACTGTCCACGAAGTGGTCTCCCTAATAAAACATGTGCCCATCTGACACCCTACAAAATATTTACAACATTATTGATTATATTCCCCGACCTGTCTTTCATGTCCCTGTGGCAATATTGTAGTTACCTATTTATGCTGTCTAATCCCTTCCCCCTTTCCCTCATCCCCTTCCCCCTCCCATCCACCAACCATCAGTTTTTACTCTATGTCTCTGAGACTATTTCTGTTTACTTTGCTCATTTATTCAGTTCTTTAGATTCCACAT
>NW_017731681.1:913289-916351 GCF_001890085.2 Hipposideros armiger | reverse complement strand
CGGCGACTCACGGCAGCCCAGCTCCAGGTTGAGCTGTTGTTCAGCATCTTAGCTGTGGAGGGCAGTGTCACTGGCCCTCATATGTGGGATCTGAACTTGGGCCCTCTGGTGTCTCAAGCCAGTTCTTAACCATCACGCCACTCGGCCGGCCCTGTCCATATCCCTTTTTAATCACCCAGTATACCATCTATCTCACTACATGTCAGCTCCATGGTGCAGGGACATTTTTGGTCTGTTTCACTGTTGCATCCTCAGCACCTAGGAGAGGGTGGGAAACAAGGTAAGTGTTCAATACATACTTATGAATAGAATGAATGAGTGAATAATGAATGAATGAATATCAAGCTTTGCCAATAATGCTGCAGATGGAGGACATGATGAAAATGCTTGTATGGCATCTTCTAGTGCACAAGTGTCTCCAAATGCGATCCCCCGCCTCCACAGACATACTGTGCCCTAGGGCAGGAGCTGCAGCTCCTGAGCTCACAGACACGCCCTTTTATGAGCAGGGCAGGTTGAAAACAAAGCTTAAATCATCTCTGCTTTCTTCATAAAAAACACAGAATAGACCCTTCCATCTCTTTTGTGATCATAGCCTTCTATTAATGTGAAGATGTGCACATGTATATTAAAGGGTATTTATTTATGCAAGGTAGTAGTCTGGAGTCAGAGAACTCCCAGTCTGGCCACTCGTTAGTATGTGACCGTGTGTCTGAGCCTCAGTTTTCTCACCTGTTAAGTGGGAATAATAATGGTACTCACCTTAACGGAATATTGGCTCCTCTTGTGGAGGCTGTTGATTGGGAAGGCACACTCAGGAGCTGCTGAGGCACTGGGCGTGTTCTAGATCTTGACCTGGGTGATGGTTACACAGGGTGCCGCAAGCTGAACCCCTAAATTTTGTGTTCTTTCCTGTATGTAAAGCATACGTCAGTAACAGAAACAATAGTACTTACTTCCGAAGGTGGTTGTGAGAAGAGAAAGAATCTCAAATATGCCTGACTTAGAGAGAAAACTGGTAATAAATATCAACTACTATTAAGTATGAACATGTGTATGTGTGTGGGCACGTGCTTGTGTGAGATCACGTGACCCTAAGGGTGTGGTGGTGTCTATGGATGAACTAAGGTAATGAGTGGGCACCTGTGTCAGCACATGGATGCACATGTGATGTGTGAAACACACAATCCTGTGTGTGAGCGGTGCATGGAATGGCACATGCGTGTGTGAGCATGCATGTACAGGTATGTAGAGGGCTCGCCTGCGTGCTCTACACAGGGCAGAGCCTGAATGCTGAGCCCACGGCGCTGGGACTCAGCTGTGGTCCTCACACCAGGTAAGGTGGCTGAGGGCACAGGGCCTGCTCCCCCACACCCACCCCACACAGGGGGAGCCAGGAGACTGGAGGCCTGGCTAACTGCTCCCAGCGCCCCTTCCCTTCCCACAGCTGTAACTTCTCAAAGATGCAAATTCCTCTTCACTTAATGCAAATGAGACCCAAGAGCCAAGGCTGCCTCCCCTCAGGCCCAACCACCTCCTCGATGATTGGACTGCACTGGACCCCCCAGCCTGGCGGCCCAGCTCGGGGAATGGAGCCAGTTGGAGTCAGTTCCTGTTTCCCAACCACCGATTCTGTCTCTTCCCTGAGGGACCTTGGCCCTCTCCCTGCTGCACAGGTGTCCTGGAGACAGCTTGTGCTGGGACTGGTCCACACTGGCTGTGGGACTCTGGGGAAGGCCTTGTCTCACCTGGCTGAGCTCTAAGGCCCTTCCTGGTCTCATGTTTGGGATGCTCTGAATGGTCACCAGCCCCAACGCACGGCACTGGAAGAGGCCTGGCCCCTCCACACCCTCCTGTGGCATTTTTGCTGTGGGCCTCAGTCACAGGACTACCCACCTTAGCCCACCCAATTCCCCACCTGTACTCACTTTTCCCCTCCGCAAGGTTCTGTCTCCCCGGCAGGGACACATGTTTCCATCAGCCCTGGGTGACCCACATGGGGGTGGGGGACAGCAGGGGCTCAACACATATATAAACTGCCCCAAGTCCACCAGCTCTCTGTGCGTACCCCAACCCCAAGCCTTCACTCCCATGGCCCCTGATGCTTAACGATCAGAAGGCCAGGATGTGTGGGAGAGAGGTAAGGGAAGGAAACAGAGCTGGAGAGGCTCAGAGGCTTTGGGTGCCATGTGACATCAGCAAATGCCATCCTGGTGCCCACCTGCGGCCAGGCCTCCATCCTGGCCCTGATTCTGATAAGGGTCCTGCGGGCACATGAAAATAAACATGTCAGCCCCTGTGCTCTGCCCTTGGAAGTAGTAAACCACAGTGGCCAAACAAGTTCCCAGGCAGGGGTTTCTGGGCTGTTATTCTCAACCTCAGGGACACCTGTGACGCTCCCCACTCAACGTCTCTCCAGGACCCCTGCCACTGTCGGGTCTGAGCTCGCTGGGCAGTGTCCACCCCAGAAATCAGGCGAGTCCAGCATACACAGTCTCTCCTTTCTTCTGTTCCTTTCTTCACCCAGCAAATGTGTATTGAGAGCCACCTGTATGCAGTTGCTGAGCACAGCCTCCTCCTCTTACAGTTTCTTCTTGGAGGGAATTAGGATCTCCTAGACTCTCTTCCAGGATGGTCGTTTCCTGTATCTCAACTGCCACCCCAGAACAAAAAATACTCACAAGACAAGAACTTGCTAGAAATAAGGGCTGTGGTCCAGGAGGAGACTCCTGTATAGGGTACAGATTTTTTGGACTCTGCCTCCCAAATGCCCACTGTCCCAGTCCCCTCTCCTCAGAGCCCAGACTGCCAACATCTGGCAGTTCGCAAAAATGTAACAATGGTCACCACATGTTGGACACTTACCATGTGCCAGGTCCAGCCAGGCATATGCTGCTAAACTTTTTTATTTTAAAGATTTTATTGGGGGTCCGGCAGAGTGGCGCATTGGTTAAGAGCTGACTTGGGATGCCAGAGGGCCCCGTTTCGGATCCCACATATGAGGGCCAGTGACACTGCCCTCTACAGCTAAGATGCTGAACAACAGCTCAACCTGGAGCTGG
>NW_017731681.1:907708-913064 GCF_001890085.2 Hipposideros armiger | reverse complement strand
CTAGACTGAAGAACAAAAGGATAGCAACTTGTCTGTTCCCCTTCCCCCAATTCCCCAGCGCTGTTCCCATCCCCCAATTCCCCAATAAAAATCTTTAAAAAAACAAAAGATTTTACTGGGGAATTGGGGAAGGGGAACAGAGAAGCTGCTGTCCTTTTGTTCTTCATTCTAGTTGTGGAGGACATCGCTTCACTGGTCTATGTTGGTATTATCATTGCACTCTTCCCAGGTGAGGCAGTCGCTTGCCGGCCATTGGACGGCCGCTCACGGCAGCTCATGAGCCAGCCCCACTGCAGCCTATGCCGTTCCTGGTGACTCACTGCAGCCCAGCTCCAGGTCGAGTTGTTGTTCACCATCTTAGCTGTAGAGGACACACTGTCACTGGCCCTCATGTGGGATCCGAACATGGGCCCTGCTGCTCAGAGCTGGCGTCCCAAGCCAACTCTTAACCAATGCACCACTTGGCCGGCCCTATGTTGCTAAACTTTTATGATGAGCTTTAATTCTCATACCTCTGGAGGAAGTGTCCTCATTTATAGGTTAGGACACTGAGATTCAGGGTGTTTAAATAAACTGACTAGTCACTTAGCAGACAAGCAGTAGAGCCTAGAGCTTGCCTACCTGGAGTGGAGAGCAGAGGCAACACGTGGCCTGGAGGAGTAGGGGTCTGGAACACATCCTCTCAGGGGAGCCAGGCCAGGCCAGTGTCCATCTTTTCCAGATGCCTGGGCCACGTGGTGCCCCCTGCTGGCCTTGGGCCCACCCTGCACTAGCTCTGAGGTGGCCACTCTCAGCACCCTCAAGGGACTACCTCTACACTTCACACATTGTCCCTGTCACCTACAGTGTGGCCCGGAGCAGCCATACCCTGAAAAGGCAGGCGTTCCTCAAAGCTCTACCACAACCCTCTCCTAGCCCTTGCTATCTCAGTGCTGTGTGTGTGTGTGCGCGCGCGCGCGCACTCACACATGTATGCACGTGCTGTGGGGTGGGGTGAAGGCTTGGCTTCTCAGAGGCTTGGAGCAGTGACAGCCCAGCCTTTCAGGGATCTTGGGTGTCTTGGTTGTTGACCAGGGCTGGGGGCTTGATGCAGACAAACACGGCCCCCACTCAGATACAGCATCCCTCTCCTCTCAGCCTTGTTTTTCTCCCCTACAGCCCAGCAGGAGGAATTCTTAGAACTTGGCTCCAGGGCCCTAGACTGTCCTTGGGAGGACAGGACCACAGGAACTAAGCTACTGGGGCCCTGGCTTCACTCCTCCATGCCCTGAGGCCTGGCTCCCCGGGAGGGGTCACCGCTGGCCTGGACAGCATTAGCTCCTCATCCACTCCACACCCATCTGCAGGAGTGACCAATAGGGAGAGGACTGGGGCACAAGGTCTAGAGACAAGACAGGGAGTGCCAGGACAGAAGTCAAGTGTAGCTTCAGAGCTCTGAGTCTGAGAAGGGGTCTTCTGGGTCAGAGAGCATCTCAGAGGGAGCTGGGCCAACCAGCAGGCTTTGAGGGAGTGTGACAGATGACATCAAGCCCGCTGACACTCCTTGGATGACCTCATCTAGTCCTGAGGCTTTAAATGCCATCGCATCGCTGATGACTCTCACATGATGTCCCCTGTCCAAACCTCCCCGCTGAACTGCAGACTGTATATCCACCTGCAGGCCCAACGCTCCCCAAGGATGCCTACCAGGTACCCAAAGCGGATTCCTGATTTCTACCCAAGCCTGCTCCTCACCTAGTCCTCTTAGGTAACAGCAGTTCATCTGTCCAGTAAACAGATACTAGCTGTTCAGGCCCTAATCTCAGGAATCGCCCCTCCCCTCACACTACATCTATTAGCAAATACTGTTGGCTCAGCTTTCAGAATGTTTGGAAGTAACCACTTGTCACCACCTCCACAGACACCAGCCAGTAAACACTAGGCCTCCCAGCTCCTGCCCTCAACACAGTTTATTCTCAACACAGCAGCACCCTGAGGGATCTTCTAGGGATGTCCGATGTGTCCCTCCCTGTGCTCACTCACATCCCTTGAATAGCTCTCGTCTGGGCCAGAAAGCCAAAACCATTTCAATCACTTCCAGGCAGGCCCCACACGACCTGACGCCCCGCACCTCTCTGATCTTATCTCCTACTACTCTTCCACTCACTCTGCAAGAGCTGTGCTCCCACCTCAGGGCCTTTGCATGTGCTCCTCTCTCTGCCTGGAATGTTCTTACTCCAGAGACCCACAAGGCATTCTTTGTGTGTGTTGTCCTGTATAAAACAGCAATCCTTTCTCCCTCACCAGCTCTGTCCTTCTGGGCCACATTTCTCTCCATAGCACCTGTCACCTCCTGATATATTATCTTGCTAATTGGCGACCTAACCTGACTAGAACGTCAGTTCTATGAGGACAGGCGTTTTTGTCTTTTGGTTACTGCTGTATCTCCAGTACCTAGAACAGTGCTTGGCACATTAAGTGATGTTCAATACATGAGTCAATAAACTACAAAGAGCCAAGGGCAGCAGGACCATTGGGGAGGAATACCCCTCATAGAGCCGCTGATCTCCCTTCAGTGTCTCAAGTACACCACCTCTCCCATCTTCCTGCAGGCCCCTTCATGGTCCCTTTCACATCTCTCCAGGTCTCAGCTTAAGTGTCGCTTCCTCAGAGAAGCTTCCCAGATCCCGAGTTAAGGTTGCTTACTCCATGCACCCCAGCATCTCCATTTTCATAGGCGTCATGACATGTAGGAGTTACTCGTTCACCAACTGAGCACCTGCCCTCGAAGACCTCAGATGGGTGGCTGTGAGGATTAAATGAGGGAGTTCATATAAATAGTTAAATAGGAGTTGGTAAGTCAGCCAATATTACCATAATTCTAGTGGACACGCAAATATTTGTCATTTGTGATGGAAAAGTAGCATACTAAAAATAATGTTTAAGCCAGAAATAGTAGGGAAATGCTGGGGGACCCACTTTTGAATGTTACTGTTCTGGACGACTACAACTCCCTCACATTCCAGCGGGCCTGGCCTACACAGCCCTGATGGACAGGGTGCTGGCAGCCCCTCCAGTCCCTCTCCTGCTACCCTAGTGTGATCCCCTGGGAGCTCGTTAGAAATGTAGAATCTTGCCCTCTCCTCCAAAATTTACTACATCAGAATTTATATTTTAACACATCGAAGTTTGAGAAGCACTGCCCCAGATGGCAGCATCTCAGAACTGAGGGTATAGAAATAAATCCATGAATTCCACATCCTGGCTTCTAAACCAGTACACCCCATTGTATAGAGCAGTCATCTGAAACCCGTCAGTCAGAATCCGTTCTCTGGGCACACTGACCCCCAAACTCACACACATTCTCCCATCTCAAAGCAGCCTTGCCCGCTCCCTGCTCCGCTCCCATTTTGAAATAAAGGGCTGCCATGAGCGCCCCTGGTGCCTGTCCTCTTGGCCACCAGACAGGGCTGGACATGAGGTGGTGTCTGGGAAAGTGGCCGGGTCACAGCTTGCAGTTGAGGTTTTCTTGAGAATAGGTTGGGAGGCACCCAGGTACAACCTGAGCTGGGGTAGGGAGGTGGCTTGAGAGGACCTGTTTGCTCTGCCACGAGGGCTGGGCCGGGACCACGGCCACTGCCTCCCCCATCCCTTACCCCCCCACACAAAAGCTCGGCTGAGCGCCCCTGCCCTGTCACCTAGCCCCCGTGGGAATGGCTTGGGCCAGGAGCTACCATCAAAGCTGCTCCCTTCTCCCAGGGCCTGCTGACTTCTTGACAGGTTACAGCCCCAAAGATAAACAGATTCTGCCAAGCAAATAACTGTCCGGCAGCAGGGGTGTTGGGGCAAGCATGGGAGTGGGCCTGAGCTGCCAGGAGACCCAGGTGACAGGGTGGGGGCGCCTCTCCTGCAGAGAACAAACAGCCCTGGGCACCTGTAAGGAAGCAGGATGTTTAAGTGCTTTTCTGGCACTAGGGGCGGGGGCAATGGCACTCCCCCAGGGGTCTCCGGGCCAGTCTCCCAGCTCCCTCACCCTGGGCTCTGTATCAGCCTATACACAGAAAAAGGAGGCTTGCATTCAGGCCGTTGGGGCAGGGACCAGTTCTTCTGCGGTGCCTCCATTTCCCTCATGCAATCTGTGGCCACAGGTGCCCTCACTGAGCTGGCTACAGGGAGGTGGCCAGGGGATCCCCTCCTCCCAATTCCCATTCCCTAGATACATGGCTCACATCCAGGTCCATCATCATTTAGAACACATGGCTTTGCCAGCCATGTTCTAAACAGAGCAAAGACCCAATCTGGGGGTCTGCAATTTAAGTGAAAACAATGCCAGCATCTGCGGCTGAGGGAATGGGTCCAAGCCTGCAAGACTCAAACAGCTCTCTCTCCTCTGCTCACTTCCCTGCCAACGCAGAGGGGTGATATGACAGGATAAACTTGAGTTCTCAGCTCTTAAGAATGCTCTAGACATGCAGGAATGGATCCAGTGAACCCACCAATGGCCGTCATGTTTGTCAATTAAGTTTCTTTCATGCTATTTGACCACTGTGTAACCAGCCTCCCCATCTCTTGGCCAAGGTCAAAGGTCTGTCTCACATAAATATGTGGGGTAGGCTCCAAGTTGGTTTGCCAATTGCCTAGACTGTGGTCTCTTCCTGACTCTGAGGATCCCAGGCCAGTCCCCCAAAACTTACCTAATCCGTAAGATGCCCGAAGGAGCGCCTAGAGCACCCAGGAACTACATGCAACCACCATGGGAAACATGTGAGGGAAGATGTATTCCCTCTTCTAAATCTAGGGTGCCGGGGCCCATGTGGGACTGAGAAAGGCTCCCCCCGAACTCGGCCTTGCCTGCATTCCCAGCAGGAAGTGCCCATGATGCTCTGCACTCTTCCTGTACTATGTGCTGGCCCTCAGTAAATGCCCGGACAGTGCTTGCTGGCTCAACACTAATTTGCAAGGAACTTCTTACGTGCTGGGACAGAGCGGTGCTCAAGCAGATGCATGGGACTCTGGGACCTAAAGGCCACTGGGAGCAGTCTACTCACCTTTCTGGTCCTCAGGAGCCAGAAAGGGCAGCAGATCTAATTACAACCCTAGGACTGATTTCCCCTTTGCAAAAGGGAAAGACCCAGAGACCAAAAAGTGCACATCACAGAGCCATGTGGGGCCAAGCAGACACAGAGGGAGCTTGAGGACGCAATAAAACTCACCGACACATGTGACAAGGGTTTTTTTTTTTGTGTGTGTTAATTTAATCATACAAATATTCATTTATACAGTAAGGAAAAACCTCCTCATCTTCATCTCCTCCCAGGCACCATGAGGCCCCACCACAATCACCCACCCAGCTTGCTTACTACACACCAGTATTCAG
>NW_017731681.1:891464-907193 GCF_001890085.2 Hipposideros armiger | reverse complement strand
TGTGGTGAAGAGAAGCAGAAGCTACTGGGGCTGAGAGCGTGGCCTCTGCCATCCCATTAGCAGGGGAGGAGGGGCCCTAGGCATGTTCAGAGGCCAAATGAATGGTACTGCTAGGCCCCTGGTCCTGGCAGAGCAGTGGACTCCCGGCCCCTACTCCCTGGCCCTCTGTAAGGAGCTCACCTCTCCAAGGACGTGTACAGAAATGGTTTGTTCTTGGGAGGAAGCCAACATGCGTGGGACAGTTCCCTTGCCGGGTCAGGCTGCCCACAAGCAAGAGGAGCAGGACGCCTCTGGCAGGGCCTACGAAGCTCCAGCTGAAAGGCGGCAGGAAGCCCCTCCTGGGAGAGAGGGAAGGAGCTCCCAGCACAGGGAAGAGGAGGAAGCCTGGAAGCCAGGGGATGGAAAGCCTCCCATGATGCTGCTAGGGACAGCTGGAGATGTGCTGCTTTGAGAGCCATCAAGCAAGGAGAGTGTTGGGCAAGGGTGGGCTCCAGGGTGGTGGTGTCCCAGGAGGTTGGCACCAACAGTAGCGGCAGTCTGGGCCTCACAAGGACCTCAGACAAAAAGCCATCATGAACCCCTGGCTTGGGTGGTGGCTTGGGCACCGAACAGGGACTCCAGTCTGCTCTGCTCAGGAATGGGGCACTCCTTGTGTACACAGAAAGTGGGTGCTCCAGTGACCCCTTGTCCAGCCTCAGACCTAGATGCACTATTCTGCTCAGCAGGCCGGCTCCACTCTCCCCCAGGGCTTCTCCAGTGGACCAAAATTTATTCCCCCTTTTATTTGGGGGGAGGGGAGGAGGCAAAGGGTAATTTCATATAAGCTTTTCTCCCACAATCAAGCTTTAAAGAACAACAGTCTCAGAAGAGGATGAGGAGGAACAAACAACACACATTTTTGGAACTCAGACACCCAGACAGAGACAGACAGGCAGGCAGACCCTCACCCACACCCAGGCTATAGGACCCCTTGCAGCCACTCATCACCTGGTCTCCCTGCTTGTCTCACACCCCTGGGGTGGGTGGGGGTGTGGCGACAGGCAGGCAACCGCACCCTAGATCCATATCGCAGCTGTCAAATCAACCAAGACTCGAGGGAAGGAGGGGGTGAGAAGAGAAGAGGGACTTTGCATATTCTTGTATCTTTGGCAGACAGCTGTTCTAGCCTGGTTCAAGCTTCCCATGGAGACACCCACACCTCAACCTGCTAGGAGTCCACAGAATCCCACTGGGGCCACCTGCCCAAGTGAGAGGCCAGCCAACACGCCTCTGCTCTGGCTGGGCTGCCTGCCCCTCGCCCACCGCCCAAAAACCAGGCGTCCTGCTCAGGGCGGGGGTTCTCTCATTTCCACCAAAATGTGGTCTCCAAGATCAGTCAGTAACTGTGGCCCTTCCCCATGGCAAATTCCCCATTTGTGGCTGTATTTTCATAGCTTGACAGCTCAGCCTCCACTAACAGGCTGTGAAAACACCCCAAAAGACAACTGAGAGGAAACACAGGGAAGGGAGTTGTGTGACAACAGAGAAGCATGGGACCTTCACACATGCCGGCTGCACACTCGCTGGTGAGCTGCACCGACATCCATGTGTGTGCACGTGGCACACGCAGCTATGCAGCACGAGGCACTGTTCGCAGAGTGAACAGGGGCCACTGCGTATGAAGAAGCCAAAAAAGCAGTAAGCATGACGGCGTTTCTGACAAGAGAAACATGGACAAAAAGCAATTTGAATTGTTACAAGTGCGTGCGGAAGGACACCTCTCGGGCTCAGAAACGCCCACGTCACCCGAGACCTGTCCTCAAGGCTTCCTCTGCGGGCCACACAGGGAAGTTTGGTCTTCAGAGAGGTTCTGATGGTAACAAGCCACAGGGTTGACGAGTACAAATGTTAAAGGTGTAAATCAACAGAAGATTAAAGAGAAGAGAGGAGGAAAAGGGTGACAGATAAGTCACTGGCTGATGCCACTGAAAACAAACGGGGTCAAAGACTCGTGGAGTCACGTGGCATGGCCGAGGTCCTCCTGCAGCACTGACCCGCGGAGTCCCCAAACACGCCACACCAGCCTTAACCTGAATCGCTTCCAGGGCAAGCAGCTATTCTACAGAGTACGTTATCCCTTATCTAAAAAAATAAAAGTGGGGAAAGAGAAAAAATTAACATGTGCTCAAAACTACAACCTGTCTGCAGGCAAAATAATTTTTGTTTAAAAAGATGGCTTTTTTCCCCCCATTTTAAATTTGTTTTCCCTTCCCAAGTGACCTATGACTTGTTAGATGGTGCCTGATAGACAGAACCCAAGGTGGCTGCCTGGGTTTCTTCTTGGTAGCCTCAACACCATTCCAGCGATTCAGCATTCACACATGCATACTGAGTTTACTCAAAACTAGTCTGTTCTGCTTCTTCCTCTTCTTCCAGGATGGGGCGGGTCAGAGCCAGGGGTCCATGCGACGTGGTCTGCAATCCAGAGGAACCCCTTGCCCTCCCCCACCAAAGTCAGGCCTTCTGTCTTTTGTTAAGTTTTCTTCTTGCTGACACCCGTTTAAGATTGGCCGAAGGGGTAAGGCCCGTGGAGCCCCTGGAAGAGAGTGAACACAGTCAGTGAGGGGAGACACACAGCAGGTACAATGTAACAACAAAAACCAAGTAAAAGAATTATGGTTCCCATGGAGCCCCAAGGAAGCCCCAAGGTACAAACATGGCTCGAGGGCCATCCTCGCCATGCACAACCTCAGGAGGCCAAACAGCAGCACATTTCAAGTTGCTAAGTGTTCCCACTCAACCACCCCATCCAAAGAGAGGACAGGGTGGGGGAGGGGCTTCTCATCTTTCAACTTGTAGATCAGAGGGTGCCAACCTTCCTCTATCTAGGTCACAAGCCTTCTTTCCTTCCTGACAACAATGTCTCAAACTCTCTGCTAAAGATCCTTGTATACCACTTCCTGCACCCTAACATCTAAGATGTAGGTTACTGCTTATTAATGACACATATTATAACAACAAAAACAAAACAAGGCGACTGTCTACTGGGCACCTAGGTACCAGGCACGTGCTAGGAGCTTTGTGTTCAGTCTTTAATCCTCATCCCGACAGCAAGGGGGGTTTATTACACCCATTTGATGGATGCCCATTTGACTGCAGAGTCTAAGAGACTCCTTCAAAGTCACACGGGTTGTAGGAAGTGAGCCAAGGTTCAAACCCAGGCTCTATCTCTGTTCTCCCCACATTGCCTCTCCCTTGCCACATGATGATAAGGTATATTCCAAATTCCTAAAGGCATTTTCTATGAGCTTGGCTGGGAGGAAAAGGTGTCATAGTCACTATTTCCTTAACAATGAGACTCCAAGATGTGCCAACACCAAAAGCAGCTGCATGGTGGAGGGTGTCCTGTGCCTCCCTCCACTGCCACTCCTGGAGTATGCTCCTTGGAAAGACCCAGGCAAGGCCACGGTAACTGCTAACCAGCCTCACTAGGGTCCACACCCCAAATTGGCCGAGAAGCAGCAGGGCCCTTAGACCAAAGGGACCAAATGGGCGCAGAGAGCAGGCACCTCAGCCATAACCACGACAAATGACCCGAGAGGGGTTTCCTGATGTTTGACAAGAATGACTGAGATGACACTTCCCATTAGCTTGATGGGATGTGGGCAGCCAATATTTAATTGTCTTTAAAAAGAACACTCTTCTTTGAAAGGAAATAAAAGTGCTTGGCTGCATGCAGGATTGCCAGTGATTAGAACCCCTTTTCAGTATGACTTTGTTTGCTGCCATCTCCCTAGCACCTACTATGTTGCCTGGCCCTTAGTCGGTACCCAAAGTATTTGCTAAATTAATAACTGAAAAAGAACAGGTGTGTCTCAGATACTATCTAGAGTGTCAGACCCCTCTAAGTCCCAGGAATATCAGTCCTTCCAAAACCAAGTTTTTAAACGGCTGCTTAGGCCTGAGGACACAAGTGTTTGGGTCGTGCCATCCGTCCGGTCACAGCCTCCTGGGTCCCAGGAGAGGCCGGGCTCTCCTGGGGGTAGCGAGCTTGAGATGCACAGCTCTCGGCTTCCCCTGCACAGCTCTCGGCTTCCCCTGCAGTGGGATGCACGTTGTGGAGAACTAGGAGAAGATCTGGGTTCTGCCCCCAGCTTTGCACCAGCTCACCAAGTGACCTTGAGTGAGGTCCCTGCCCCTCACAGAATCTCATGGTTCCTCTTTAAATCTTTCCAGATTTAAGGTTCTAGGAGTCAACGCAAAATGCCCTAGCTCAGGAGGCTGAAAAACAGTATTTCAAGAAAGAATGCCCTTTGGTCATGCTTAGGCCAGAGGTCAAAACTGCCAAGAATAGGGAACATAAGATTAAAGTTTCTGTGTTTTCCTGTGAAAAGCACTGAAATTGTTATTGTCCACCTACCCCCCTTTTAAAGACACAAATGACCAGTTGGAGAGCTGCTGCTTAGTGGTATCATTGAATTAAAGAGCCTAAGAAGGTGAATGTGGGGGTGGGCAGGCCAACACTGACAGAGCACCCACTGCGTGCAGGGGCTGCTCCAGCACTAACGGCTTCTCTTTAGTTCTAAGACCCACTGAGACAAGCATAGTCTCCAAGCTCAGAACAGTGAAGTTACCTGATCAAGGGCACAGAGCTGATAAGCAGAGCAGTGGTGTTTAAAATGCCCAAATGCCGCATGTCTGCTAGCCCCTGAGCCCATTGTGCCTCCAGCAGGCAAGCTCAGGCAGTAACCATTTCAGCAGCCATGGCACTCACCCACTCAATCAAGTGCGGGTGGGGTAGCAAAGGGCTCTCAGACTCCACTCTGCGGGGCCTACTTAGAGGGTCACACACACCACAGGGTGGAAAGGAAAGAAGCTTAGCACGAGCTGCTCTCGGTACTTCCCAACAACATTCATTCATCCGGAACAATCCAAGGAAAGCAATAATGGCTTAGATTCCCGTAAGATTTAAAACCAATGCAATGCTCAAAGGTCTCTCTGTACAGGAAACAAATGCACAGAGAAAAGAAAACCCCCAAACAGCATTTGTTTTCTATGAAGTATTTCCCCCATTACCCTAAATTTCACTGCTTTCCAAACTAAAGCGCCACACACTTCACGTGGGACTCAATAAAGCAAGCACTGGCCTTGTGACTTGTCTGGGGTGCTTGGAGAAGGGAGTTCACGGCTTTGCTAAGGAGCTGTTGTACATCCCCACTTACAGATGAATAAAACAGTCCTATGCAACTGGCAGAGAGGAATAAAGACACGGGCGGGTATTTCCGGATTTCCACTTGAGTGCCCAGCCCTTAGACACTCAGTGTGGAATTTAACTAGTGTAGATTATGGAGTTACCATTCATCCTCTCCTTACTGACAGGTTCCGCACCTTTTGGAAAGAAAAATGTTGCCTAATTCCCTTTTATCCAGAAAATGGCCTATTGGAATTGATGATGCTTAATTGGTGCAGAGAGGTGGCTTGAGAATGAGCTCTGCTTACCTTCCGCCCAAATTAACTACCGTCACTTCAAGAAAGGGAGAGAAGGCCAATTCTATCTGGAAACCACTTTATCACCTAGACTCCCCACATGCAGGACCACAGGTGTCACAACTGGATCATATAACACAAGCAACGCAACACCAGGTATTAAGGAAAAGCTGTGGAGATTCCAAGAACAGCTTGTCTACGGCAGGAGGCCAAGTGAGAAGTGCCTTTCTTAACAGTGGGATGGAGGCAGGTTCAAAAAGGAGGCTCATCCACATTTCCGGTTCCACTGGAGTTCCAACACCCGGTGAAACAGGTTCTGGCGGCTAACGTCCTCCATCCCAGTCTAAAAGTAGGGTTTGGCAATACAGATAATGTTCACTCTCCCCTGGGGCCTAGCAATTCTTCCAAGTTTTTATCTGTAGGAAAAACAAATGCAACTACTTTAACTAACCTGGCATCACTGACATCTCTCCACTAACTGCTGTACTACTACTACTACTAAGGAAAACAGACCAAGGATAGATGCATCAGATGCTACCACAGAGCCCCGAATTACACTCTGACTCAAGCAAAAACTGAGGCTATCAGCGTGATTATAAAACTCAGGTCACCCTCCTCTGTGAGGAATCACTTGTCACCACATCCCAGTGGCAAGGTTGGATTATCTGTGCAAATAGAGGGGATGGATAATCAAACCCAGAAAAGAATTCCTTCATCTGACTCCAGGTCTGAAGGCCAGTTCCCCAGGGCCTACCCAAATGACACAGAAATGGGTTTTCAAAGGCTACATGTATTTCCTGGAGCAGCGTTACATCTGCTAGGGACAAGAAAACGTTCCATGTGATAGAGAGACAACCTGTAGGTCCACAGGGGTTGAGGTGTTGCCTGTTTGCCTCAGCCTTCCTGAAGCTTTCCACTGCACAGCTGTTGCAGCTGTGAGCCCTGGACCTAAGCCCCATTTGGCTACAGGGCAGGCGAGCCCTCTTGAAGCACAGACGCTCCATCCTCGCCCGCGAAGACGAAGGGCCTCCCTGCCTTTTGGTGAAAGACACCGTGGCCTCAAACAGGGTGAAAGATGACAGTAACTGGGTCAGGTCCTGAACTGCACTTCCACGATGGAATAACTACTGCAAGCCATAATTTGGCTAATTTTCTAAAATATTTTTAAAAGAGAACATTTATAGACATGAAAGAAAAGCTCAGTCTCATTCATCACAATCTCATGAAAGGACAATTTAAAATCTAATACTCATGATCTAGTTCTCAAAGCAAACCTAAAACAACAACAACTCTGATTTGTTTTTCACAATAGTTTATAGCTGCCCCTGTGGAACAGCAGTCATGCCCAGCCAGTGATGTGGTTATCACTGATCTTGTGTGAGTGAGTGTACACCTACAGTATCTTAAAATTCTCCCGAAAATTAAACAGAATCAAAATAACTTTCCCAAAAAGGAATACTAAACCACTGTCAGAGATTCACTGTATGCTAAAATACTAAAAACAGGAAGCTAGTTCTGTTTCAGCCGGAATATTTTTAAAAGTTTCTTCATCAATTTTCAATGGTAGGAAGTATAGTGCTATCCAAGAGCAAGCTGCCCTTGTGTGGGTGGAAACTGTTTCTGCCGATTATTTGTGCTTTGCACACAGCAGGACTCAAACATCAGTAAAATGAATGAATGGGCTGTGAAATACTTTGTACTAGTGAGCCATCTCTGTTTTTAACCTTGCGGGGTGGGGGGCGGGAGGTGGGAATAAGGTTGAAATTCCTAATGAAACAAGGATGTCTTATGGGGCTTTCTGGGTTGCTCTTTTTCTCTGTGAAAGCTTATTGTTTAGAGAAAAGACCACAACACGAAACTTGCACATGTGCCTGCCTTTATTTTGCTTTTATTTGTAATTTGATTTAAATAACTAATGAGGTTCCCACAGGTTAACAGAAAGACAGGAGCGTTTGCTGCATGGCTGTGAGGTAACACACTCTGGTGTGTGCATACTGATGACAGCGACAGATAACGGCCCCCCATCCCCATTTCCTGGGCCAGTCAGTGCTCCGCAAGCCTAGTGCTGCTCCCTTTGTATTACTTCTGTGTACTGAATACAAACACAGAAGAATACAGGGTTTAGTGCTAAGTTCTGTCCTGATCCTGTACTGCAAACACCATGAGAGAAGGCCCTGCGTGATCACAGTGGGGCTCGGCTGACAAAGCCCTGATCAAGCTCGGGAGTCTCTCATTAATTAGAAATACAGTGAAGTCTGTCCTGTAGGACTGGGCAGGGCAATGAGGACTCCCTCAGAAATGCGCAAGCCAGGGCCCTTCCCTGACCCTGCGAGTGGTGCACACTCCACCTCAGCAGGTTTGCTGTAATACTGGTGTTCAGGCCCTTTCATGTGATGTAACCGTGAACAAGGACACGTTATTTAAAGCTCTCCAACGATGACGAGGAGGAGGGGAGGGGGGGGTGTGGAGGAGGAGGTGGAGGAGGAGGTGGAGGAGGAGGACCACGGCTGAGTCTGACTTCCCCTTTCCGTAAAGACTTCAGAAAAAGCTATTTGCTGTCTGTAATTCCAACCCCAAAGATCTCATTTAACAGGGAGTGTGCTAATAGAATCCAGGGGGGATGCTGGCATACAGAGCTTTCTCGTGACCATGTCCTACAGTAGAGGAGATTCCTAACAAGGAAGACAGAACCGGTGAGGATCTCACTGGGGAGGACACCCCAAAAGAGAGGAGCTTATCCAAGTTCCCAGCCACGTGGCCACTGGTGCTGCCCTGTGGGAATCCTGCCATCACCAGAGGCCCGTGGTAGGCTGCTGGTCCCATTTCCTCTCAGAATTTCCATTTGGGCTCCTGTAGCCTTCTGTCAACTACCCGTTCCTTACACACCATCGCCTTCCCGCATCTCTCTTACAGTTAATTCACAGCATCACCTCCTACCCCCCAAACGGCTGGCTGAGGGAAGAGACTAAATTGTCTCTCCTTGGTGGTCCCCTTCAGCCACATCTGATGTCATCCATTGTTGGCGCTCTGTTTCCTTTCTCATTAAAAGTGAACTCTCCTCTGCTTGGCTTTCAAAGGTCTTCCTCAAACTCGCCCCACCCTCTTTGGGCACATCTCAGTCACCACAGTCCAGCTGGCCCTTGTCCTGTGAACACACCAGGCCTGTGGTTGCCTCTGGGCCTTCCTGCATGCGGTTCCTCTTCCCCCCAATTCAGTTTGAATCAATTATCTCCCATCATTTTTATGGCTACTCCAAGCCTCACTGCTTTCTCCTACTCCAAACTCCTATGAACACTTGAAAGTCAAGTGGAAGTCGATATACTCCATCTTCACTGGCTCTCCTTTTTTTTCCTATCAGCTAGTCACATCTGTGTTGCCAGACAGTAAATTCTTTGAAGATAAGGATTAGCACAGGCTGAGTACCTAGGAGGCCTCACTAATTGACTGAATAATATCAAAGTTATCTCTGTGGACAGCAGTTTTAACTGACCCTTAGGCAGTGAGATCACAGCAAAAAGCCCTACACCCTATTCCTCTGCAGATGAACGTGCACAGCTCTGGAAAGGGTCTCACTTTCAGCTGATCTCTAAGGAAGTCCACCTTTCCCCTGAGGTCCCACAGCTCAAAACCTTCCATTCTGCCAAAATAGTTACAGCAGACTCATCAGAAACCCGAGCACCTACACCAGGAGATGAATTTTCACACTTCTGAATTACACTTATCTGTGTGAACCTGTAGTTAGTCCTATTTTGAGAAATTTCATCAGAAATTTAACTGCTAAAGTCAGAGTATAGGGAAGAGAATGCATCTTTACAACCAAAGTGAAATATTCCGGCAATCTGGGGAACGCTAGCTCTTTTTCAGCTGTAAGACTGCCCAGCATCAGATCAGTGTAAAACAATGCTCAGAGCCCCAAAACAAATAAAATGGAGCTGAACAGCTTTGAAGCTGTTGAGGTACAAAAGGGAGAGTTCCTGGAGATACTTTTTATTCTCAGTCAGACAGTAACGTTACAAACAACAATAGACATTTTCTAAGGCTCACATTGTTTGCTTAATTTATTTTTTAAATGCACACATGCCCCGTGCCAATGCAAACACCAGCAGGGCTGGGAGGGCTTTACTGGCTCCTCCGGGTTTTCAAAAGAGATTCATCTTTATATCATTAAACCAGAGTCTCCTGGCAAACCCCTCCTGTTACAGAATGTGCTAATCTGCCAGCAAACTTGGGGGATGGGGGGTAAAGGGTGGGAGGGACAGCACACAGGCTCCTGAGTCGCCCTGCCTTGCTTCCTCCTTGGTCACAAAGTCTTTTGTAGGGCGATGAACAAGGAGATCTCTAAGTGTATATAAACTACCTTCAGAGAACAGTCAACAAACTTTGCTTCTGCCAGCAAACCTCATCACAGTATGGTCTAGAAGGACATTACATTCCAACTGGGCCCCTGGGTTCCAGCCCATGGCTCACCCCCAGTGTGCTGGGTCAATGTGTGCAAGTCACTTGCAGCTTCCTGATTATTTTGTGAAATGAAGAGTATAACTACAAAACTCACACGAGTGTTGTGAATTAAGGATAAATGCAGTAAAGGTGCTCTGGACAACATGAAGTATTTGTTTACATGTTAGACACAGTATTAACCTCAGTCCTTGGATTTCTTCTCTATCTATACCAGTGGTTTGCAGGTAGGTTGATTCCCCCACCCCCACCCCCCAGCTCCCTGACATTTGGCAATGTTGACATTTTTAAGTGTCTCAGGGTTGGGGAGGTACTACTAGCATCTAGTGGGTAAAAGCCAGGTATGCTGCTAAACGTTTTACAATGCATAAGCCCCCTATCCTCCCAAAGACTTATCTAGCCTAAAATGTCAGTAGTGAGTCTGTGGCTGAGAAACTCTGTTCTATACTCATCACTTAGCAGATTGCAGCCAGTCTCACAGCATTAGATACCATCCAGGTAACATGACTCCCAAATTTAGATCTCCACCCAGACCTCTCTCCTAAGCTATATACCCAACTTAGATTTATAAGAACCTACTTGACACCTCCCTTCAGATGTATATGGAAATCTCTGATGTGCCCCAAACGGAGCTCCTCATCACTCCCCATCTCTACCACGGCCTTTTCCCGTCTCCACTGACGGCACTTCCATCCTGTTAGTTGTTCAGGCCCAAATCCTTGGTGTCATCCTTTCCTCTACTCTCGCTTATGACCCCCTTCCAACCTACTTGCAGATCCTGTAGCTCTAGCCACAAAGTAGATCCAGCCTCAGACCACTTCTCCCACCTCCCTGCCACCACTTCGGTCCAAAGCACTCTCTCTCCCCCTGGACCACTGCACTAACTTCCCTGTTGGTCCCCTGCGTCTGTCCTTGCCCTGTATCCTGTACAGGAGAGCAGAGGGATCCTTCTACCACCCTAAGGCAGACCACACCACCCTCCGCTAAATCCTTTAATCGTTCCTCTGTCGCTCAGAGCAAAAGCCCAAAGCCTTACAAGGACCCACAAAGCCCTCCATGATCTGGTTTCTATCCTCTGACTCCATCTCCCTCTACCATCCTCCTCTCCTCACTCACTCTGTTCCTTGAACAAGCCAGGTAAACTTCCACCTCAGGGCTTGTACTGGCTGTCCCTTTGCCTAAAATGTTCTTTCTCCGGAAACAAAACCCAACTTTAAAGGAAGTAAGACAGCCCCTAAGTATGTTCTAGTTCCAAAATGCTAAGTATGTTCAAGGGAGATTTTAAATTTGTTCCAGAAAAATAAAACTCCAGAGACTATCTTTTGGCAACAATCAAGGAATACAGACAGGTTTTGTAACTTCCAGAGGTACAGGTACTGCTGTCATAAGAGTGAGTTAATGGAAATTTCAATGTCAACAAAATTCTAAGCCCACGTGACTTTGGAGGTTCTAGGGAATCTGTTCCCTTCCTGGAGGCGAAGATAAGGGCTGATTTCTGTGGCGTCCCAGCAGCTTATGGGGAGGAGGTTTAGTAGTAGAGAAGTCGCATAATATTTGGTCAGTAATTGGCTCGCTCATTTGAAAAGTTGCCGATGCTGTAGAAGGCATGCTCTCCCTAGCCCACAGCTGTTAGCTCAGCTGATCATGTGTACCTGAACACTACTTGTAATTGGGAAGCAATGGAGTGCACTGGTAAGAAAGCAGCCTCAGGAGTAAAAAACAACGGCCTTTGTTCATATCCTGGTTTTACCACTTTCTAGCTACATGACCTTGTGTAAGTCATGGAATCTGGGTACCTCAAGTCTCAACAACTGTAAAGTAGGGACAGTAACAATACCTGTATCGTGGTGCTGTCGTGTGGACTAAATGAAGTAATTAATGCGTGCCTGACACTGAGCCTGCTGCCTCTGCAGAACAAATGCTGGGGGTTGGGATGCAGGGAGGTGACTGGTATTTTTTTGTGAAAAGCTTTACAGAAGTATTTGGCTCCTTAAACCATGTACATTGATAATTTTAACAATAAAAATTAAATTAAAAAAGTCCTCAGCAGAGTGTCTGGCACATGCTAAACGCTCAATAGATGGTAGTGTTACAGCTCTGATTATTGTACTTCCACCAGCCTCTGTCTGGAAGTAGCATGCTTTTGCTACCTGTCCCTTGTTAGAGGAGACACAAGTTGGCTAAAATATCAAGTGACGAAAGTTTTCCTTCCAGCTTCTCTTTCAGCCATCTTTAAGCCTTTCACGGAAAGGGTCTGTATCTGAGAATAGACTCAAGTTTCACAGCAGTGGGAAGGTTACACTGCCCTCTATCGCCTCACATAACCATTAGCCCAGCTAAGAACAACCACCACCCCACCTGCCTTCTGGTCCAATTCAGAGCCTTTGAACTGGGCAAATAATGGGACCAATTGCACTAAGTCACCCTACACCCATCCCTCCTTATTATGTTAAACTGATCAGCTACTTCAAAGAAATAATAAAATCCACAGCCAGTACATCCTCAAGCCCATACAGCAAGAGACTTGCTTTTTCCAAACCTCCCCGGACACCTCTAGTAACCTCTCCTGCGATTTTTAAACCCTCGCCTAATTAGAGGGAAAAGAACTCTTCTATGCCTTAATCAACACAGATAGCACCAGGTTAGGAGACAGCTGATTTCTGATGTAATAAAACGCAATGACTTCTCTAGCTCCAGATCCAAAACATACTAAAGGGTGGCTGTCAGAGAGAGAGGGAGGGAGGAAGGGGAGGAGAGGGGCAGAGGGAGGAAGGAAGGGAGGGAGGGAGAGAGAGAAGCAGGTGGAGACGTGGACAGGCAAGGCAGATGGCACCCAGCAGTGGTGGACGCTGAAGTTCAATGAACCTCCCCACAAAGATAATAACAAGTTTCTTCTTCTGAACCGCACTTGGCGGAAGTAATAACAGTGGCTCAGACTGTAATCCAGTTTAAAGGAGGAGTATATGACACATACTAGCTCCAAACGTTTTTTTTTTTTTAAGTAAGAAACTCAAAATAAGAGCCATAGTCCAAGTAACAAAATAAATGGGTTTGGGATTCTTTTCAGCTCTCCCAGTGTAAATGATTCCTCTTTTTGAGAAAGGCAGTGAAGCACTTGGCTGTTGTGAAGACACAGCCCCTTGGTTTTGCCAGCCACACTCGTATTTCCAGTTGTCCTGAATCAGATCACTTGGTTGGTGTCTTATTCCTCTGTAGGGTCTTCTTAAGAAACATTGAGAGATTTTAAAAAAATTACTGGTAAGTAAGAGTATCTAGTTTTAACAGGACTTAATTTCTTCCACACCTCTAGAAATTGTTTTTCACTACTTTTCCACTATCCAAACAGAAGCTATCCTGACCTCCAGAGATGAGTCAGAGCTTGAATTCACGGCAAGACTGGCCTTGAGTCAACAGAGTGAGCACCTAGCCTACTGTGACTGTTTGTCCTCTGAGATTCTTGAACTAATCACATAAAAAGGGTTCATTAAAACAGCGCCTAACCTTCACCAATACTTGATCTAACTGTTCACCTGGGACAGGTCAGCCACAATGGAGCTGACAATGAGGCCAGCCAATTTCTAACAAAAGCAAGGAGTCAGATTTATGAATCTTTAGAGCAGGTCAGCATATACTTACTTTTCTGACTCCCTCTGACAGCTCTCCCACAAGGAGGGGCAGGGCCCTCGAGGCTGTGGGATGGATCTAGGGCAGGCGTTCTCACCCAGAGCTTGACCCCAAGCACAAAGCACTGAGTCCAGAAAGCTAATGGTTATTCAAGGGCAGCTGGGGAAGGGCTCCAGGGGTGTCCAGTTCCTGGCACTGACAGATGTGCCACTATGTTGACAAATCCACCCTGCCCTCATAGAGCAGGTGCGTGAAGCAATCTTTTCATTTCATCCTACCAACCTTAGCAAGTTAAACTGTAACTATGGAGGCAGCAGGAAATGATATCTGCCTACTAAAACTGTGGCCATGGGCTTCCAAGAGCATCATGTTCTTTCCCAGCCTTAATAGCAGGCAGGGAATTTCTTTAGAGTAAATCAAATCTATTGCCAGCTCAGTGATCCCTGACACCAGGGCATTAGGTAGGCCTCCTACCCATCCAATAAAGATGGCACCTGGGGAGAACACCTGTTCCAACTCTAGAGCCCTGGGGGTCTCTTTCAGCCTTTCTACTCATTCATAAATAAAAGGGTGCTATTTATTATAAACACTACATGGTTTATGCCTCCCCGAGTTATAAAAATAACTTTTATTTTTATCAACCAGGAAAAGAAGTTACTACTTTAAAGACTCAACGAACAGGGGAACTCTTCAAAAAGAAGATGCCAAAATCCCCAGTTTACATTAGAGCCACTTATCTTACTTAGTTCACCTCTGCTTCTTTCATGCCTTGACAATGCTGGTCATCAACTCAGTTAATGCTTTCGCTCCACATAGCCTCCGGCCCAACAGGAAGATCCTGGGAAAGCCCAGGTTCACCTACTAAGTAATACATTTTAGGAATGTGGCACCTGGATCTGAATCCCAGCTGTCTCTCACCAGCTGTGATAACGGGCAAGTTACTTAGCCCTCAGAGCTTTTGTTTTCTTATCAAAAAATGAAATGAGGGCCAGCTGACTGACTCAGTTGGTTGAGAGCTCGCTTGGGAGCACCAGCTCTGAGCAGCAGGACCGCGGTTTGGATCCCACATTAAGGGCCAGTGACGCTGCGCCCTCTACAGCTAAGATGATGAACAACAGCATGACCTGGAGCTGGGCTGCAGTGGTCTGTGTGAGTGGCTGGCAGCCAGCGTGAGCGGATGGCAGCCGGCGAGAACTGCTGTAAGCGAGAACTGCTGTGAGCCGCAGTGAATGGCCAACCAATGACCAGCGACCGATTGCCTCACCCGGGAAGAGCACAATGATCATACCAACATGGGCCAGTGAGGTGACGTCCTCCGCAACTAGACTGAAGAACAAAACAGTAATTTGTCTACCTGTCTGTTCCCCTTCCTCGATTCCCCAGCGCTGTTCCCATCCCCAAATTCCTCAATAAAAAAATCTTTTAAAAAGTTTATAAAAAAAAAAAGAGACGATACATGTAAAGTACATGGCAGCACACCTAGCACATAGAAGAGTTAAAAAATAACTCTTGTATATACCTGATCTCATCACTTTGTCAAATACACCCTTCGAACTGCAAGCACGCCCGCCTTTAAAAATAAATAAATCTGTATTCTCAAGCCAAACAAAATGTTTAGAATTATGAAGTATAGTCCCAATTCTTTTCAAAGCCATTATTTCATCTACTGGTCCTCAAAGGAACACAGTGCAACCAGCTGAAGCTATCTCCTGTTGTCTTGTCACCCACACCCCAACCACATATCCCTTCCTCATTCTGCCCTCAGCACTTAAAACTGTTCTCCATACCATCCATTGTCCTTCCTATCTTTCCAAATCTGTCCATTCTTTGAAAGGCTCTTTCCATCAACTCTGTCTCTGCCTTCTCTAACTCTAACCCCCCAGCCATATACACACATTATACATCTTGACCTGTTCTCTATTGATCAAATTCATTCTTCATCTTGACTGAATTGTATATGCATGTTTCACTTCCCCTACCATACTGTAAAGCTGCTAGCAGGCAGGGTAACTTCTTTTATTTATTTTTAAAGATTTTTATTGGGGAATTGCGGGGATGGGAACAGTGCTGGGGAATTGGGGGAAGGGGGACAGACAAGTTGCTGTCCTTTTTGTTCTTCAGTCTAGTTGAGGAGGACATTGCTTCACTGGCCCAAGTTGGCACCATCATTGCGCTCTTCCCGGG
>NW_017731681.1:875565-891204 GCF_001890085.2 Hipposideros armiger | reverse complement strand
GGGGCCCTCTGGCATCCCAAGCGAGTTCTTAACCACCGCGCCACTCGGCCAGCCCACTTCTTTTATTTTTCACGTCTCCTACTGAACAATGTACAGTGCTCTAAACAATGCACAAATGTGTTAACAAATACTTACTGATGACTATTTATACCCCATCCCATTCCTAAGGAGCCCTAAGAGGTGGAGCTGACTCAAGCCAGAAATACTTTCAGCAAACTTGCTGGTTGCTCACAAAGTGCTTTCTGAATAAGATTCTGCTTAAATTAAAAAAAAAAAAAAAAGGGAGGCTCCAGTTTCTCTGGGATCTAAGTGCCACATTCTCAATGCATTACATACAACAGTCTCCTTGGATATCGTCTTTGATGAGAACCTTTCTCTGTGGCTCTTCAAGTGCTACTGCTGAATGATGCTACAGAATTCATGAAAAAAAATCTGTGGTAACCTGAGTTCATCAACCTCAAGAAATATCTCAATAGTCTCACCGTAGCCCAGCCCTTCTGAAAAAGCAGTATGCTGGGACCTCAATTGAGGCTGGTAGGTAATCCATTCTGACACTGCACACCCCCAAACACACCTGGGCCAGGGCAAACAGAGCTGGTTAAAAGGCATCAGTCCCTAAAGCCCTAAAATAAGGAACAGAAAACAGCTCACAGGTTCACAGTTCAGGAAGATGAGTGCAGTGTCCTGGCCTGGAACACCAGCCCTCTCCTAAGACTACAGTGATGACCGAGCCAGGTATTTCACAGGTGGGTAAAGGGGCTTCCATTATAAAAAGTACTGGAGCAACCAGTTTTGCTTCCTGCAACTCTCATCTTCCCATTAAACTCAACTGCCTCAAGTTCCTGTTCTAAGAAGGCATCCTAGAGCCTGTATCACCCAGAACAGTCACACTCTGAAGGGTTAAATTTAAGGAAGAAAAATCTGGAGCAACAGTGGCTTAGAGGAAAATCTTTGATTAAGTGTTAAGATGTGAAGTCTTTCCTCAAATACAGACAATTTACCGCCTTGCCAATTTACTTCTCTTATATCCTATAGAACTAACATGACTCCACAGAATCTGTTATAATGACTATCCAATCAGCCAATAAATCAATCCTTTTCTATACCACTAGTGAATGAAGTTCCTCTTACTAGACCATGTGGAGAAAGAGTATTCACATCACCAGGTTTCTTAATTTGCCTCCTGATCTACACCATATACAAAGCACTGGTCAGAAAAATACCATTCTTACAACAGAGCAACTCGTCCCTCAAATAAACATCAATTTTATTTTTAAAATGTTGAGGGTAAAGGCCAACACAAAGCAAGGACAGACTTAAGAGTGATACGATTATACGGGTGGGATGCTGGGCCAAGCATGCAGCATGACCAAGCAGAGAAGAATGCACAGGGAAGGGCACTGGCCCGCACCACATGGACCACCAGCAACAGTGAGCTCTCAGCACCAGGGCTTATTCAACCAACCAAAACCAACAACCAGGAACCATCATCACCTTAGCGGCGTGTGGAAGACACTGCGTAATCAAATAGCATAAAGAGAAACAGATCGAGAAATCGAACACCCAGGAGAGTGTCTCAGAACAATCAGAATATTTAAAGTCATGGTTAACTCAACAAGAATTCTCTTATTCCCCACACGTGAAAAGTCAAAATATCACTTGGGCCACTCTGGGTCGTAGATGAGGAGGCCACACAGACTGAAAAGACATCAACAAGAAGACATACAAACAAGGTAACTGAGGGGAAAGCCCAACAACATTTAGGATAAATAATTGAGCTTGTCTTTTTCCTCAGAGAAAAGATATAAAACAAAACAAAATCCCACCCCCAAAAAAAAAAAAAAAAAGTAGGAACCAACCCCAAAGGTGTGCTGTTGCTCTAAGCTTAGTATATGTTTACGATGGAAGCATGGCTGGTGATATTTTGACTTTCTTTTCTTTAAATGCTAAAGGTAAACAACTTTGTTGTTTCAACACCCAAACCAGAGCAGAGAGACAGTAGTAAATTATAAATGTGGATGAAGTAATATCCACAGGACATGAAGACGGGGAGGGGGGAGGGGAGAAGGGGTAGGTTCTGTGTTGTTGCTGTTGGCAGGAGAGCTAAGCAGTCTTAAAGAACATTCTAGGATTGTAAGTTTGCCATGAAGGGGTATCACAGATCCCAAGGCCCACCACCTACCCCTTCTCCTCTTCTCCGAGGGCACCTACCTTACTGTAAGTCACTACTGATAAGTTGTTTGCGTGACTGCTGGGGGACAGATTTACAGAGTTCTGTGAGAGTCTATTCTCATCTTGCTCGGTTTGGTCAGGAGCAGGAGCCCATGTGTTTTTGCTGATCGAGTCGAACTCGGAACCCCCAGGGTCTTTTAAGTTGTTTTCATCTGATTGTCGGTTCTTTTGGGGAGAGGCAAACGGGTTGAAGTTTCCTTCTACCTTGCGATGTGGCTGTGTGTTGAACTCCGTTTCAAAAGATGACAGCTGCTGCGTTACTCCTAAAAGTCCACCCACCTCCACACTGAGAATCACCCAGATGACATCTGAAATAAAAAGGCAACTCATGTCAATGGCAGGCATACCCTCGACCCCAAAGCAACCACCCCCAAAAACCCCAACCACCCCCCAAACCATGGAAAGAAGTGTTCTATATGCTAGCTAAGCAGCTAGCTGACAGTGGCCCAGTACATTTACAGTGCATGAAGCTCTACAAGTTCAAACTCTGGTACAAATTCAGTAGAGGTCTGCAGTGAGATTCATGAAACTATTTGTAAAAAGGTTACCAGGTGATTCTGGTGCACAGCCATATTTGGAAATCATTACTCTAGAGAACAATGATCAATATATAGAAAACCAAAAGATATTTTCCCAGAATTACAAGTTCTTTGTGGTTTTTGCTTTATTTTTCATGTGTTTAATTCAGAAAACTCTGGGCAGGCATAATTCTTGAGTCAAAAAAATGCTTATAATTACTAAAACTGCTACATATCAACTGCCTCCCACCTCTTTGGGCAATTTAGATGACCATATATTGTCCTAACTAGGTCAACTGAGAGCGAGAGAAGGCGCTATTAATAATTACACCAGGACACAGGTATCAACCAGTACTAACCCTGACATATTAGGACAGGTATCACCCTGGCTATTTCCATGATCTATGTGATCAAAAGATACCAAAAATTCAGTATGTCTCAGACTTTCTACAATAATTCAATTTAATACCAAGTTCGCCTTTCTGTCAGATAAGGAAACCCTACTATCTACATTGAAACCATAAGAGATTCATTTTAAAAGGTGCTCCACAGAACTTTTGGCCATAATTCAGTTGTTTATTTCCTCAACTGCCAAAGCTATGGGTTCAAACTAGAATAAACAAAGTTGCAGTTTCCTTTGATGTCCAGCACCTCAATTCAGAGAACAGTGGCATCTACTTTCCTGCTGGAAGGTTTTCAAAAAGCAAGCTACAGAAAGGCCAAGAAGCTTTGAAGTGTGAACCCTGCTGAAGACAAACATAAAAAATTGTCCAGGCACCTAAACAACTACTGTAATTAAAATTGACAGGAAAAGGCAAATCAACTTCATCAGTCAGCTACATGGAAATACAGACAATATATAAGTAAAGAAAGTAGGGAAGGAAGCTGAAAAAAACCCTCTTGGGCTGTATTTACTCTCAGTTTGGGTTCTGTGCATGAGGAAGGGGGCCTTCGGGTGTCAGGTGGTCATAAATACTCAATGTGAGGTTGGTGGTTTGGGAGCTGCAGTAAGAGCTGGGTGGCATCCAAACAGCTAGGAGCCAGAAGCCTAGAAAGTGGAGATGCACTGACATCTGGTGTTCACGTCGAGGATTAGCAACACTTTCCACCTGGGGAGAAGAGAAAGCCACCAGCAGCGCTGGCATGACTCACGGGAATGGGCATCCATTCAGACACCCTTATTAAAGCAATGTGAATCCTCGTGGAAACGAGTACCACGGCAGTCCAACCTGTTGATCCAACGCCATCAGCCAGGACACGCCGCATGCCACCTCACTGAGAAGTCCAGGACGGGGCCAGCTACGGTGGGTCAGAGCACTTTCATCCCAGGCTCTAAGTCAATCTCACAAACCAGTATGATATGCATGTGCCTTAACAAACAACTTCAGGGCAGGCAGCCCGAGAAAGAGCCATTCCATGCTCTTCTGTCCTATCTTTCTAACAAAAGCAACATCCTTCACTCTGTGTGTGTTTTTCCCCAAATGAACACATTCTGTTTGACAGTACATTGATTCCTACTTGTCTTTCATCCATCTGTTTTCCAAAATCCTCTCAGAAGTACACGATATGTTGTGTGCACTCAACTACAGGTAATATGCTTCGTTCTCTTAGCTCAGGAAACTAAATGCTTATGAGAAAGGACTGTCTTCTGAGGGCTGTTATCAGTATATGAGACTAATGACATTTCCCCACCCCCGCCCTGGGCTCTGAGAACTAAAGCTTCTTTAAACTCACTGGGCCTGATCATACTTAAGCCACCAAATTCTATTCACCTTGGCTCCTTTTCTATACTTCTGTTCACAGATTCTACACAGTATCTGTAAAAGAAATGTCATTTAAGAAGTCACTGATTTGTAAATACCAACAACAAACACTCCAGCTCTGATCCGCCAAAGCTACTTCCATGATGGGTCATTACGAACAGTAAAATATGCCTTCTACACAGTATAATCTGAATGGTCTGGCACTACCTGTATACATCCCATTTCAGGGTGTGTTCTTCCCATGTGTGTGTGTTTAACCAAAATAAAAAGGATGGTGAAGATGGGTTCAATAAGCTTGTTTCAGAGAGGTTGACCATTTCCTGTTCTTGCCAGAATGCCTTGATTACTGACATAAGAACTGCCAGTCAGATGTTTTACCATCTCTGACAATAAAATTACAGCTGTAAGGAAGCTTAGGGGTCATCTAACGGGTAGAAGTGATGGGCTAAGATCAGATTTCAAGTTAGAGGCCAATGTATATGATGACCAAGAACTAACTACTCTCAGTATAGCTTTTTAAACTCACACTTGTTTCTTCCCAACAGCAACTTGGGAAGTGTATCCAGGAAACTAAAGATATAATTAAGTCAGTTCTATTATATTTCCCAGGCCATAGTAGCTTTATACCTACAGACATATGTTCTTTGGCACCAGTATCAAATAAATGGGTCAAGAAGACGTTCTAGAAAAGAAATCAAGAAAGTAGAATCAAGTGCCAAGCCTACACAATCAGGGATTAGTAAGCAAATCAGGAAATTGATTTTAGAATGTCTTGCTTTAAGGTGATTTTTTAAACGCTCCTGAGCCAGAACTTTAGAGCTAGAAGATACTATAAACATTATTTCATTCAACGCATCCCTTTTACATATGATAAGACCTTTCATAATAAGTATAAAGTTGGAACAATGTGGTAAACAAAATAAATAACGAAGTATTGAATTATAACTCAAAGTATAAAATAAATACATGAGTCCATAGTTATATAAATGACTACATGGGAGAGAAGAGACAAACTTCCGTACAGAAAAATTTCAAATAATATAGATTCCAAGAGGTGGGGCTTAATTTTATACATCCCCCAACCCACCATGAGGGTGGGCTAGACTTAGTGTTTGCTTCCAAAGAATAGAGCAGGGAAAGAGAAAAACAGTAACTTTACAGCTGGAGAAACTGGCAAATCAACCACTTAACCAGTGATCAAGGTTACCATCCAGTGAAGTTATGTAAATATCAAGTACCCTGGATAGGGCTTCACCTCTGTGGTATTCTTCCTCAAACCCATAACATCAGCCTAATCATGAGGGAAATATCAGACAAACTCAGACTGGGGGACATTATACAGGACACCTGCCAGTATTTCTCAAAACTGTCAGGGGTCATGAAAAACATGGAAAGATTGAGAAATTGTCACAGACCAGAGGAGACTGGGAGACATGACAACTAAGTGTAATGTGGTACCCTAGGCTGGATTTTGGGACACAAAGAGGTTGTGAATGGAAAAGCTGACAAAATTTACATAAAGTCTGGAGTTCAGTTAACAGTAATGTACCAGGGCTGATGCCTTCATCCTGACAAGTGTGCCGTAGTTATGTAGACACTAACACTGGGGAAGGCAGGTGTATGGCAACTCTGTATCATCTCTGAAACTTTACTGTAAATCTCAAATCGTTTCAGAGTCAAGTCTACTAAAAGAAATTAGCATAGCATTAAAAATTGTATTTTCAGACACTGAGAGGAAAAGCTGCAACAGAGCCAACGCAAACCATTCTCTCTGCAGTGAACTGACTACAAGGAGAGTGCTCTGACCCAGTAGCAAGTAGAACAGGTTGTAGCAGGGCCAGGGGGAAGGGCCTGCACATGCTCAAATACTTCAGAGGCTCAGAGAGACCACTGTATCAACCATACACGAGTCACTCCTGTCTGCAGGGAGATCGCTCTTTTCCAGTGCAACCCCTTCTGGGTACAGCAATAGGGCCAGTTAACTGTCTTCAGGGAGAACAGCACAAATGCACCATCAACTGTACAAACAAGCTGTCGCCCTGATATGGTGGCTGGGCTGAGGCTGCGGGGTTCATTCCAGAACCTACCTCTAGCTTGCACACAATGCAAACAGAAGCCACTCAAAGCAAGCAGCAACTGTGGTATCGACAGGTCGGTCTGGGCTTCCCAAGGGGAAAAGGCCAGAGGACTTGGGAAAGCACCACTTTGAAAAATCCAGCTTACAAGGACACCTCAGAGCAGTTCTAAGTGTGGCCAGGGCTGAAATCTTGTAGGTTTCTGATGTCTACAACCACCACCTCGGGCTTGTCCCCAAGAGCTGTGAGATAAGAATGCCACAGCACAAGCAGACATAGGCTGGTTTAGTCAGAATCTACATGGAAGATTACCATGGAGGCCACTTCTAGCGTTGGCGGTTGTGGATTCAAATCCTTCCTAAAGCTCAATGAATCTTCAAAGCACAACAGGAACCTCCCATTTCTCCTGAGGACCGAGAACAACTTGGGTCTGAGAGGTAAACGGGTATCAGTCAGCGGCTGGGCTATGAGCTATGGACTCCCATTTCTCCTCTGCAGGATAGCTGGGTCTGTAGCACCTAGCTCCAGTGCGAAAGGCTTGAGAGTCTGAGCACCAGCTGTCTCGTGGCCTGAAACATGTCCTGACAGTAAGCAGTACAGGGGTCGGTATTATGAGCAGGCCTCCTCATCCTTGTGTCCATCTCTTGGAACTGCCCAGGTAACAGTGTGTGTACACTATAAGAAGGCACTTCCCGCTGTCCTTGCACTAATCTGCCTGGTGTCACCTTCCAGTCTGCATTCCCACATTTACTCAACTCAGTAAGTAGCCTAGCACCCATGGCACATGCCCAGGCACTCAGATGCTTTCACGACGTCTATCAACACACCACCCACCTCATCGCCTAAGGGAGAAGAGGGCAGAGGCAGGCACCATCAGTTCATCAGCTCCTCAGAGGGCAACTTCTGATTTCTGGGCTTAGGCCCATTTACAGCCGGTGACTGTAAACACTGCTTTCCCACCCATCCTGCCACAAAAGTGCATTAGAAACTCATTCCTTAGTATTATTCTCAGAAATTTCCTTTTAAAACGACCTTCAAAAGACTATATTAAGTTAACTTAACCTCATTATCAAGTCAACAAATGGACAAGAGTTCACTTAGGGGAAAAGAAAGAGAAGCCTAAGGAACAGCCGTGGAAGACTGGGTGAGCTGAGACAGTGAAGGGTCCCTGGTGCCCATAAGAGGGAGAGGAGCTCAGGAAGATAAGTTCAAATGGCAACAATAAAGGAACTATTTCTACTTCACAATTTTTCAAATCATGCCCTACTTATATTCATGAGCTTTTACCTTAAACGGGGAGGTGGTAAGTACATAGATTATTTAATCACTTATTCATTTGCTTGAAGTCTTAAAAAACAATGATCCCTATACTTCCCCAAACCAGTAAAATCAGTGCCATGGAACTAAAAGAGTAAAAATATGTCTGAGATGGCCAGCCGAGTGGCTCATTGGTTAAGAGTTGGCTTGGGAGCGTGAGCTCTGAGCACCAGGGCTGCCGGTTCAGGTCCCACATGGTCCAGTGATGCTGCACCCTCTATAGCTAAGATGGTGAACAACAGCTTGACTTGGAGCTGGGCTGCTGTAGGCTGCAGTGGGCTGCCGTGAGCCGCCATGAGCGGCCGTCCAATGGCCGATAACCCATCTGCCTCAGCCGGGAAGAGCGCAATGATCATAATACCAACATGGGCCAGTGAAGCAACGTTCTCCACAACTAGACTGAAGAACAAAAGGACAGCAACTTGTCTGTTCCCCTTCCCCAATGCTGTTCCCCTCCCCCAATTCCCCAATAAAATCTTAAAAAAAAAAAAAAAGTCTGAGACAAAAGATGAAAATCAGCTCACAATGAAAAAAGAAAAAATAACCCTGCTATTAACTGGGCTGGGAGGACAGACACAGATAAAGGCAGGTACAAGGTTAACAAGGTCATACAGCAGATGTAAAATGCCAAACCACCCTCTTTGAATAGCTACAGCTTTCTTACCGACGATGCCCAGACCCGCTTGGTTACAGCCATCTGTTACTGAGGACACCCAACTGCCATACTGCCCTTGTCTCATGACAGCACCCAACTCCTAATTAAGCCTCCCTTCTAATCCTGCCTCAGAAGAAGCAGCCAATCCCAAACTGACCCCCACATCCCTGAGAGCCTCTTCAGAAGTGTGCAACAGCAACCCACACCTCACAAAAGAAGCCTCTTCCCTTATCCTTCTGACTGCATTGAGAGATCAGCCTGTCGGTTTGAACCCTCTGCCTGACCTCAGCATCACTTACAGCTAAATAATTTTGAAAATGAAGAACAAAGTTGGAGGTCTCACACTTTCTGATTTCAAAACTTATTACAAAACTACAGTAATCAAAATCGCATGGTACTGGCAGAAAGACGACATACAGGCCACGGAAAAGAATGAAGAGCTCAGAAATAAACCCTTCTATTTATGGTCAAATGACTTCTGACAACAGTGCCAAGACAACTCAAAGGGGAACGACAGTCTTTTTCCACAAATGGTACTGGGAAAATTGGATATCCACATGCAAAACAATGAAGTTGGACCTTACACCATATAAAAAAATTAACTAAAAATGGATCACATTGGATTTGGAAATGATTTCCTGGATATGACACCAAAAGCACAGGTAACCCAAGAAAAAAGATTAATTGCATTACATTAAAATGAAAACTTTTGTACATCAAAGGACACAATCAACAGAGTGAAAAGGCAAACCACGGAATGGAGAAAATATATGCAAATCATGTATGTCATAAGGGGCTAATACGCAGAATTATAAAGAACTCTTACAAAATAAAACAAATTACCTGATTAAAAAATGGGCAATGGACTTGAACAGACAACATGAATGGTCAACAAGCACATGAAAAGGAGCTCAGCATCACTCATCATTAGGGAAATGCAAATCAAAACCATAAAGAGATACCTCCTCACACCCATTACGATGGCTACTATCAAAACCCAGAAAGTTAAGTGTTGGTGAGGGTGTGGAGAAACTGGAACCCTGTGCACTCTTGGTGAGAGGGTAAAACAGTACAGCTGCTATGGAAAACTGTATGGCAGCTCCTCAAAAAATTAATAATAGAATTGCCACATGGTCTAGCAATTCCACTTCTAGGTGTTTGCCCCAAAGAACTAAAAGCAGGGCCTTGAACAGTTGTACACCCACTTTCATAGCAGCATTATTCCATAATACCAAAAGGTAGGAATAATCCAAGTATACACTGATGGATTAATGGATTTAAAAAGTATGGTATAGGGCCGGCCGAGTGGTGCATTGGTTAAGAGTTGGCTTGGGACGCCAGAGGGCCCTGGTTCGGATCCCACATATGAGGGCCAGTGACACTGCCCTCTACAGCTAAGATGATGAACAATAGCTCAACCTGGAGCTGGGCTGCTGTGAGTCGCCAGCGACGGTGTAGGCTGCAGCCCCTGCTGCAGTAGGTTGCCATGGGCTACCGTGTGTAGCCAACAGCCAGCGTGAGCAGCCGTCCAGAAGCCAGCGACAGATATGCCTCACCCGGGAAGAGCGCAATGATGGTGCCAACTTGGGCCAGTGAAGCAACGTCCTCCACAACTAGGCTGAAGAACAAAAAGACAGCAACTTGTCTGTTCCCCTTCCCCCAATTCCCCAGCGATGTTCCCATCCCCCAATTCCCCAATTTAAAAAAAAAAATCTTTAAAATAAAAAGAGTTGGTGTGGGACACCAGCTCTGTGCAGCAGGGCCCAGTTTGGATCCCACATTAGGGCCAGTGATGCTGCGCCCTCTACAGCTAAGATGGTGAACAACAACTCGACCTGGAGCTGGGCTGCTGTGAGTTGCCAGCGACCACGTAGGCTGCAGCCCCTGCTGCAGTGGGCTGCCATGAGCTACTGGGAGTGGCTGACAGCTGTGTGAGCTGCTTTGAGCCACTGTGAGCGGCCGTCCAATGGCTGGCAACCGATCTGCCTCACCAGGGAAGAGCGCAATGATAATACCAACATGGGCCAGTGAGGCGATGTCCTCCACAACTAGACTGAAGAACAAAAGAACAGCAACTTGTCTGTTCCCCTTACCCAATTCCCCAATGCTGTTCCTCTCCCCCAATTCCCCAATAAAATCTTTAAAAAAAAAAAAGTATGGTATATACACACAGTGGAATAATTCAGCCTTAAAAAGGAAATTCTGACACATGCTACAAGCTGGATGAACCCTCATGACGTACGCTAAGTGAAATAAGCCAGTCACAAAAGGACAAATACTGTATGATACCACTTATAAATGAGGTACTCGGAGTAGTCTGATTTACGGAGGGGCAGCGGGGAGATGAAGGAATTACCTTTAGTTCGTTTAGTGGGTGCAGAGTGTTAGGCCCTGTTTACCAGGAGCAGAAACCTCATCTTCAAAGCCATCTTGCCTCCTTTGTACTTTGTACCTGCTGCCTTGTGTTTGTCTCCTAGAGGCTTCAAGATCAGCAGGCCTGGGTGTTCCAGATGGTGGCCTGGGGGCCAGGGTGTGGAATCTGAGGGCTTGGTCACAACCCCAAACCCTTTGTTGCCAGAGACAATGAAAATGAAACCCCCACCCCTCTACCCCAAGCACCGAAGGTGGAACAGCCTCATGAGCCCCACCTCCTATAAAACTCCAAACGCTTTTTTGCTTGGGGAGGCTATGATCTTTTCTAGCCTGAACTCCAGCAGCTCAAACACGCCAAATAAATTCTAACAGACCAATTTTGGTCTCCTGGGACTCATTCCTCCAGCAGTGCCTAACAGTTTCAGTTTTGCAAGATAAAAAGAGTTCAGGAGATAGACAGTGGTGATAGTTGCATAACAATGTGAATGCACATAATGTCATTGAACTATATACTTTAAAATGGTGAAGAAGGTAAATTTTGTTATGTGTATTTCACCACAATGAATTGGAAAAAAAAAAAAATCCTGAGGCCCAGTAACTTGAAGTTAGTTGCTCAAGGTCAATCAGTAATGTATTATTGTAGGTGGCAGAATCAAAACCAGAAGTCAGATCTTTTTAATCTTGGTCTAGTGCTTATCTATAATACCATGCGGCACTCCCTCCCACCCCTGGTCAGTTTTGAGAGTTCCACCAATCAGAAAATAGATAACACTATTCCTGGAAGAAAAGATGGAAATATTAACATCCTAATAATTTAAACTTTTGTAGCAGAATAGAGCATGTAGTCCAATTGTAGAAAATTAATATGTCATGAAAGGACATTTAAGCAACTTAAATTACTAATTTAAATTTCAAAGTACCATTATGTTTAAAGATAATGCAGAGAATCAAAACTATAGCTACAGCACATTAAGAGATAAATGTATGCAATTGGCATAAAATACACAGATCAAAACTGGCATTTTAACAATCGTTTTGGCATTAATGTTGAAAAGCACCTAAATAAGGCATTGGATTAAGTTGGCTTAACATGTAAATATTGTCCATTTTATAAGCAAACAGGTAGAAAAATGGCTGGTATTCTTATTCCTTCACTACTTCAGCTAAATTTCTGAATGAGTCTGATTGGGGCATACTTGGTGCTTCTTGGTATCTGTAGCATTTGTATCAAAGGATATTTAAAAATAGAATACTGGAGCAGAAAAAGTACTTCCAAGTAAATATTTGGTTCAACTATCAGAAAGTCAAATTTTAGACTAGCAATTGATTTATTTAATTCGACTTTAAATATCTTCATTAAAAAAAAAGGCATTCCTCTTGGTACACGTGCTTCTAAGGTAAGGTTTAACATAGGACTCTTTCTTACACCTTTCTACAGTCATTACTATGTATGTTTTAAATACTTAAAAGCATGACAAGACATAAGCCCATTTGTCTTTTTTTAGAAACTCAAACCCTAACTTCGACATAATTAGGGGCAAAAGGTGTAAAACAGCATTATTGACGGTAATTAGTTATCCTTGGTGAAAGCTTTTTCGACCTAGAGATTTCTGATCACGTACATGACATTAACTCTGTTCTCCCTTCCCTCTCCTCCTAAAAGGACAGCCTTTTTTTTTTTTTTTAGTCTCAGGCTTTGTTTCAGGCTTCAGGGAAACTGCTCAGCCAACATCATCGTCCTAGCTGGACCAGTGGGGGACTGATGCTGGAACTGGCAAAACCAAGAAAACAGTAGCTACGGCCCCTCAACCTTCTCTCTAAGGAGAGCTACATTATAGACCTCACACATTCACTGACAAATCAGACTCAAAGATATCGATAGAGCAGAACTTCCTGAATGTTTGTTTCTTCATTCCCCTCTCTCCCACCCCTACCCTCAGTTTTCACTTTTTTCTTCATTTCTTTGGTCTTACACAACTTTCACAAGCACCCATCCCTCTTCATTTCCACTGAAGGCCCTTAACAGGCCAAAGTATTTTCCTGGCTTGAATCTGGGCACAGAATTTTGGGATAGTGAATGATTATTCATCTCTAGACTTAAGTAGGTCTAGCAACATCCACCCACGGGGGATCTTAGGGCTCACTCATGGCTATGTGGACTTTTTTTTTTTTAAAGATTTTTTTTGGGGGGTTGGGGGGAGGGGAACAGCGTTGGAGGATCGGGGAAGGGGAACAGACAGGTAGACAAACTGCTGTTTTGTTCTTCAGTCTAGTTGTGGAGGACGTCGCTTCACTGGCCCATGTTGGTATGATCATTGTGCTCTTCCCGGGTGAGGCAATCGGTCGCCGGTAATTGGTTGGCTGCTTGTCATTGGTTGGCCACTCACAGCAGCTCCCGGTAGTTCACACTGGCTACCAGCTGCTCACGCTCCCTGCCAGCCACTCACGTAGGCTACTGCAGCCCACTGCAGCCCTGCTGCAGCCTACACCGTTGCCGGCAATTCACAGCAGCCCAGCTCCAGGTCGAGCTGTTGTTCATCATCTTAGCTGTGGAAGGCGAACGTCACTGGCCC
The DNA here is from genome assembly GCF_001890085.2 of Hipposideros armiger. Classification (NCBI taxonomy): domain Eukaryota; kingdom Metazoa; phylum Chordata; class Mammalia; order Chiroptera; family Hipposideridae; genus Hipposideros; species Hipposideros armiger. Next base: position 877,698 of record NW_017731681.1, on the reverse strand, counting down.
TCAATGCAGGATCCGAACTGCAGCCCTGCTGCTCAGAGCTGGTGCTCCCAAGCGAGCTCTTAACCAGCTGAGACACTTGGCAGGCCCTATGTGGACTTCTTAATCCTACAAAAGGGAGTCAACTGGACCACCCACTCACATCTGAGCTACAGAGCATACAGTCGCCCTCTGGGACTCTCAATCTGGGCCACGACACATGACAGTTTGCTGCTCATCTCTCTTCCAGATGATGCATGCGTGTGACTGTTCCTCAGAGTACTATCACTTCCAATCTATCTCCCACTCTTTCGCACACCAAACCCTCAGCTCATACCAAGCTGCACTAGCCAGGCTCAAATGCAGTTTAAGTTTATTTATTGCAATCTGAAAATGTGGAACCTTCTCCTTGTTACCAATCTGAGTCTGTTTAGTTAAAATAGTGCATATTTGGGAAAGCCCTTGTAAGGCCATTTAAGCTAGAAAATTACTATTTTCTAATGCTCATTATTTTTCTTATTGAAGAGAAGCATTTTTAATACTTTATTATTTTTAAGACTTTATTTTTAGAGCAGCTATAGGTTCACAGCAAACTGAGGAGGTACATTTACCCTTTGCCTCTACATATGCACAGCCTCCACTATCATCATCCCACACCGAAGTGACATATTTGTTACAACTGATTAACCTACATGGACACATCATTATCACCCCAAATCCATAGTTACATTAGGGTTTACTCTTGGTGGTGTACATTCTATGGGTTTTGATAAACATATAATGACATGTATCCACCACTATAATATCATACAAAATAGTTTAAATGCCCTAAAAATCCTCTGAGTTCTGTCTATTCATCCCTCCTCCCTGAGCTCCTGGTAACCACTGATCTTTTTACTGTCTCCACAGTTTTGCCTTTTCCCAAATGTCATATAGTTGTAATCATACAGTATATAGCCTTTTCACAGTGGCTTCTTTCACTTGATAACATACATTTAAGGTTCTTCCATGTCTTCTCATGAATTGAAAGCTCATTTCTTTTTAATGCTGGACAGTACTCCATTGTCTGGATGGACCAGTTTATTTATCCATTCACGTACTGACAGATGGTCTTGGTTGCTTCCAAGTTTTGGCAATTATGAATAAAACTACTATAAATATGGTAAAAGTATTTTAGTTTTTAAAGAAACTGTCAAACTGTCTTCCATTGTGACTGTACCATTTTTATACTCCTGCCAGCAATAAATAAGAGGTCCTGTTGCTTCAATCCTCACCAGGGTTTGGTAATGTCAGTGTTCTAGATTCAGGCCATTCTAATAGGTCGGTATTGGTAACTCGTTTTAATTTAATTTGTAATTCTCTACTGACATGATGTTGAGCATCTTTTCATATGCTTATCTGCCACCTGAGTATCTTCTTTGGTGAGATATCTATCCAACTCTTTCACCCTTTTTTGTTTCTTTTTTTAGCTGAGCCATCCTGCCACCCATTTTTTAATTGGGTTGTTTTCTTATTATTGAGTTTTAAGAGCATTAGATAATAGTCCTTTATCAGATATCTTTTGCAAATTTTTCTCTTAGTTTGTGTCTTGTCTTCTCATTCTCTTGATACTATCTTTCGGAGATCAAAAGTTTCCAATTTTAATGAAATCCAGCTTATCAATTCTTTCTTTCACAGATCGTGCCTTTGGTGTTGCATTTAAAATGTCACTGCTGTACACCCATGGTCATCTAGACTTTCTCCTGTTATACTCTAGGAGTTTTATAGTTTTGTAGTTTACGTTTAGTTTTATAATCCATTTTGAGTTAACTTTTGTGAAGACGGTAAGTTCTGTGTGTAGATTCATTTTTTTTGCATGTAGATGTCTAGTTACCACTTGTTGGAAAGACTTTTCTCCAGTGCATTGTCTTTGCTCCTTAGTAGAAGATCAGTTGACTATATTTGTGTCGGTCTACTTATGGGCTCTCTATTCTGTTCCACTGACATATTTATTTATTCTTTCTTTTTTTTTAAAAAAAAGATTTTATTGGGGGATGGGAACAGCGCTGGGGAATTGGGAGGAGGGGAACAGACAAGTTGCTGTCGTTTTGTTCTTCAGTCTAGTTGTGGAGGACGTTGCTTCACTGGCCCAAGTTGGCACCATCACTGCGCTCTTCC
>NW_017731681.1:833778-875395 GCF_001890085.2 Hipposideros armiger | reverse complement strand
CTGTGGAGGGCAGTGTCACTGGCCCTCATGTGGGATCTGAACCGGGGCCCTCTGGCGTCCCAAGCCAGCTCTTAACCAACGCGCCACTCGGCCAGCCCTATTTATTCTTTCACCAATACCACGCTGTCTTGATAACTGCAGCTTTATAGTAAGTCTTGAAGTCGAGGAGTGTCAGTTCTCCAACTTGGTTCTTTTCCAATACTGAGTTAGCTATTCTGGGTCTTTTGCCTCTCTATATAAAATTTAAAATTAGTTTGTTGATATACCCATGATAATTTGCTAGGATTTTAACTGGGATTGTGTTGAATCATAGATCAAGCTGGGTAGAGGTAACATCTTGACAATATTGAGTCTTCCCATTCACGAACACAGAATATCTCTCCACTTATTTGATTCTTCTTTGATTTATTTCATTAGATTTTTTGTTTTTCTCATATTTATCTTGTTCATATTTTGATAGATTTATGCTTAGATATGTTAACACATAAGATAATGTGTTTTTGGAGCCGGCCAAGTGGCTCAGTTGGTGAAGAGCTTGCACAAGAGTGCGACCTCTGAGCAACAGGGTCGCAAATTCAATTCCCACATTGGCCAGTGAGCTGCCGCTGAACTGCCAATAGGTGGCAGGATGGCTCAGCTGGTGAGAGCATGTGCTCCTAACAAGGTTGCCTGTTCGAGATGGTGGGCTATGCCTGCCTCTGCAACTAAAGAATGAACTCGGCACTTCGAGCTGAGCTACTGCCCGGGTGGCTCAGGGGATAGAGTGTGCACTCTTTTAACAAGTCTGCCGGTTCAACTCCCGCATGGGATGGTGGCTATGCCCACCCGTAACAAATTGAACACAGCACCTTGAGCTGAGTGGCGCGACTGGACTTGGAGCTGAGCTTGCTGCACCCTCCACAACTAAGATTGAAGGACAACAACTTGGCTGTTCCCCTCCTCCAATTCCCCAATAAAATCTTTAAAAAAAAAAAGATAATGTGTTTTTAATTTCAAATTGAGCTTGTTCATCGCAGGCATATAGGAAAGCGATTAACTTTTGTGTATCAACCTTGTATCCTACAACCTTGTTATAATTATTAATTCCAGGAGTTTTGTCAATTCTTTCAAATTTTCTACGTAGATAATCATGTCATTTGCAAAACAAGATGGTTTTATTTTTTCCTTCTGAATCTGTATACCTTTTATTTCCTTTAATTGTCTTATTGCATTAGCTAATATTTCGAATATGATGTTGAAAAGCAGTGGCCTTTCCTTGCCTTATTTCTGATCTTGGCAGGAAACTTCTAATTTTTCACCTTTAAGTATGATGTTGGTTGAAGGTTTCTTGTAGATGTTCTTTATCAAGTAGAGGACGTTCCCCTGTATTCCTAGTTTGCTGCAAGTTTCATCATGAATGGGTGTTCAATTTTCAGAAATTATTTTTCTGCATTTATTGATTTGAACATGTGTTTTTTTTCTTCTTAGCCTGTCAATGTGGTTGATTACATTAACAGATCTCTGAATGCTGAACCGGCCTTGCATACCTGGGATAAATCCCACTTGGTCATGGTGTGTATAATTCTTTTTATACATTGTTAGATTTGACTTGCAAATATTTTGTTGAGGACTTTTGCATCTATGTTCATGAGAGATAATGGTCTGTGATTTTCTTTTCTTACAATGTCTATGTCTAGTTTTGGTATTAGGATAATGCTGGCCTCATAGAATGAGTCAGGAGGTATTGTGTCTGCTTCTATCTTCTAGACAAGTGATATATTATAATTTCTACTTTAAATGTCTGGTAGAATTCTCCAGTGAACTCATCTGAGCCTTGTGCTTTCTGTTTTATAAGGTTATTAATTTTTGGTTAAATTTATTACATAGAGGCCTAATTCAGACCATCTATTTCTTTTTGTGTGAGTTTTGGCAGACTTTATCTTTCAAGGACACGGTCCATTACAGCTAGGCTATCAAATTTGTAGGTATAGAGTTGCTTATAATATTCCTTTATCCTTTAAATGTCCATAGGATCTGTAGTTATACCCCTCTTTTATTTTTGATATTAGTAATTTGTGTCTTTTCCCTTTTTTCTTAGCTTGGCTAGAGGCTTATTGATTTAATTGACCTTTTCAAAGAACCAGCTTTGGGTTTTGATTTTTTCTGTTGATTTTCTTTTTGCAATTTCACTGATATCTGCTCTAATTTTTATTCTTTTTTCCTGCTTACTTTGAATTGAATTTGCTTTTCTTTTTCTAGTTCCTGGGGTGAAAGCTTAGATTATAGATTTCAGGTCTTTCTTCTTTTCTAATACAGTCATGTGCCATATAACAACGGATGGGTCAGAGATGCACCGCATATACAACAGCGGTTCCACAAGAGTATAACCGAGCTGAAAAATTCCTATTGCTTACTAAAGTTGTAGCCATCATTATGTCATAGCTCAATGCATTACTCCCTTGTTTTTGATGATATAAGTGTAAACAAACCTACTGCACTGCTAATAATATAAAAGCATAGCACATACAATTATGTACAGTATACTACACTTGATAATAAGTGATTATGTTACTGGTTTATATATTTACTATACTATGCTTTTTATCATTGAGTGTACTCTTTCTATTTATTAAAAAAAAAGTTTGCTGTAAAATAGTATGCCATGTTACGTCAGCAGCAACCTCATACATCTTGTGTTTACCTCGTCTTCTGATTGCATCATTTTCTCTTGTGTTTGATTTAATCTCATGCTGGTTTTTTTTTTGTTGTTTTTTTTTAAGATTTTATTCGGGAATTGGGGGAGGGGAACAGCATTGGGGAATCAGGGAAGGGGAACGGACAAGTTGCTGTCCTTTTGTTCTTCAGTCTAGTTGTAGAGGGTGTCACTTCACTGGCCCATGTTGGTATTATCACTGCACTCTTTCCGGCTGAGACAGACTGGTCGCCGGCCATTGGGCTGCGGCTCACAGTGGCTCTCGGCAGCTCACGCTAGCTGCCAGCAACTCACCATAGGTCATGGCAGCCCACTGCAGCCTACACCACTGCTGGCGACTCACGGCAGCCCAGCTCCAGGTCTAGCTGTTGTTCACCATCTTAGCTGTAGAGGGCACAGCGTCACTGGGCCTCATGTGGGATCTGAACCTGCGGCCCTGCTGCTCAGAGCTGGTGCTCCTGAGCCAACTCTTAACCAACGTGCCACTTGGCCGGCCCTCATGTTATTTTGTACAGTGACACACTATACTGATTTTGTAGTCTAGAAGCAACATGCTATGGTATATAGCCTAGGTGTGCAGTAGGCTATATACCACCTAGGTTTGTGTAAGTACACTCTATGATGCTCGCACAATGACAAAATCACCTAACAACACATTTCTCAGAAATGTCATTAAGCAGCACATGATTGTATATACATTAAATACTATAAATTTCCCTCAAAGCACTGTATTTGCTGCATTTCACAATTCATGTACTTGGGGATTTTCTCACTATCTTCCTATTGTTCATTTCTACTTTAATTCCATTGTAGTCTAAGAGGATACATTATATGATTTTTATTCTTTTAAATTTGTTAAGGTATTTCATGGCCCAGAATGTGGACTATCTTAGTGAATGCTTCAAGTGAGCTTGACAAAAATGTGTATTGTGCTGTTGCATGAAGTAGTCTGCAGATATCAATTACACCCAGTAGATTGACGGATGCTGTTGAGTTCAACCAAATCCTTAATGGTTTTTCTGCCTGCTGGATCTGTCCATTTCTGATACTGTTTCCCCAAAAAGAAAACCTAGCCAGAAAATAAGCCCTCGCATGATTTTAGGTACCAAAATATGGCACCTTGGCATACTGAATATTTTAAACTGAATGAGTTTGTGGAAAAGGCACCCATCTCCCTGAAACAGGTCATAAAACCCTCATGTGAGGGGTGCGTGCCTCCATATCCCAGAGGAATCATGCTAGGGATTCTTCTCCAGCTAGGTCTTATGTTTGGGGAAACACGGTAGAGGGATGTTGAAGTATCCAACAATAACAGTGGATTCATCTATTTCTCCTTGCAGTTCTATCAGTTTTTGCCTCACATAGTTTTACATTTTGCTGTTAGGTACATACACATTAAGGATTGTTATGTCCTCTTGGAGCATTGGCCCCTCTTTATCCCTGATAACTTTCTTTGGTCTTACAATTGCTCTAGACATAGCTATTCCTGCTTTCTTTGGGTTAGTGTTAGCATGGTGTATCTTTCTCCATTCCTTTAAAGTATATGCATCTTTATAATCAAAGAAAGCTTCCTATAAACAACATATTAGGTCTTCTTTTGTGATCCACTTTGACAATCTCTTTAACTGGTATACTTAGACTACTGAGGTTTAAAAGTGATTGTTGATATCACTGGATTAGTATCTATCATATTTGTTACTGTCTTCTACTTGCTGCCCTTGTTCTTTGTTACTGTTTTGGTCTTCCACTATTTTTCTGCCTTTTGTGGTTTTAATAGAACATTTTACATGATTCCATTTTCTTTCCTTTCTTAGCATATCAAGTATGCTTTTTTAAGTAGTTGCCATTTGCAATGTACATTTACAACTAATCCAAGTAAAGTCTCAATTGACACTATACCACTTCACAAGAATCCTGTAATAGCAAATATTCCTAATTTCTACCTCCTGTCCTTTATATTATTGCTGTCATTCATTTCACTTATACATATGCACGCACACGCACACAGACACACACACACACACACAAAAGCATACATAGTCGAACACACTTATTATTTTGAACAAATTATTCTGTTCAAGAATTAAAAATAGAAGTTTTAATTTTTACCTTCACTTACTCATTCTTCAATGTGCTTCCTTTCTTTGTATACATCTGAGTTCTGACCGATATCATTTTCCTTCTCTCTGAAGAACTTCCTTTAAAATTTCTTGCAAGGAAGATCTACTGGTAACGAACTCCCTTAATTTTGGTTTGTCTGAGAAAGTATTTCTCCTCAACTTCTGAAGGACAACTTTGTAGGGTACAGAATCCTAGTCTGGTGAGGGTTTTTCTCTCAACATTTTAAATATTTCATTCCACTCTCTTCTTGCTTATATGGGTTTCCGAGAAGAAATCACATATAATTTTTATCTTTGCTCCTCTATGGGTAGCTGTTTTTTTCCCTCTGGCTCCTTTCAAGATTTTTCTTTATCTCTGGTTTTCTGCATTATGAATATGTTATGCCTATGAGTAGTTTTTATGCCTTTTTCCTGCTTGGTGTTTTCTTAGCTTCCTAGATCTGTGGTTTGGGGTCTGATATTTATTGGGAAATTTCTCTGTCATTATTGCTTCAAATATTTCTTCTGTTCCTTTCTTTTTTATCTTTATGGTATTCCAATCATGTATGTGTTACATCTTTTGTAGCTGTCCCACAGTTCTTGGATAGTCTGTTCCATTTTTTCACTTTGCTTTTCAGTTTTGCAAGTTTCTGTTGACATATGTCAAGCTCAGAAATTCTTTTCTTCAGCTGTGTCCCATCTACTACTGAGCCCATTGAAGGCAATCTTCATTTCTGTTAAGAGTTTTTGTTCTCTAGCATTAAAAAATTTTTCTTAGCATTTCTATCTCTCTACTTACATTACCTCTCTGTTCTTACAAGTTATCTACTTTTTCCATTAAAGCCCTAAACATATTGATCATAGATTTTAAAAATTCCTGGTCTGATAATTCCAACACTTCTGCCATGTCTTGACTCTGGTTCTGATGCTTGTTCAGTTTCTTCAAACTTTTTTGGCTTTTAGCATACCTTGTCATTTTTTGTTGAAGGGTGTACATGATATACCACTTTACAAAAGGAAGTGCAGAAAAAGAGCCCTTTAGTGATGTAGTGGTAAGGTATGGGGGCGGGGGGGGGTATAGTTCAATGATTAGGTCCCAGTCTCTTGGTGAGCCTGTGTTCCTGGACTGTGAACTTTACCAGTGCTTCTCAGATTTCTTTCCCCCCTTCTGAAGGGACAGGATGGCTAAGGAGGCTGACGCATTTTCCCCATATGGAAAGCTCGAGCCAGCTGGAATTGGCTATTTCCCTTCTCCCAGGCCAGTTAGGCTCTGATAAAACCACAACAGGTTAGGTTCTGCTAAAATAATTTCTCCTGAGGGCAGGCCTTGTTAAGAACAGAATTGCTTTGGGTAATTTCAAAACAGTTACTTTTAGTCTCCCACTGCCAGAAGCAGTAGGGGATTTTTGTACAACATCATTCACTGTGAGAACCTGGTAGAGGTCCTTGGGATAAAACAAAAGTGTGGGGATGCTCCTGGAGTTTCCTCTCTCAGGCTTGTCCAAACTAAGCCTCCAACAATTTGTCAATTACAGTTCCGGTTTTTCTAGCCCAGTACTGGTTCCTGCAGGTTTCTGCTCCAGTAAATTGTGATTCTCTATGTAATTTTCAGCGCACATTAGGCTGTATATAATTCTGCCTTGGGTACTCCACACAAGTATTCAACACCTTTCTGGTTTTATGACCTGGAATCTTTGACTCCACCCTGAAGATCCCACCAGGACTCCAAAAAACCAGATCATTGGGATATCTGAGACTGAAAACCTTAAGGAAACTTTACTAAGAAAAGTTTGTTACAAGTTAACAGCTGAGAAGAGATTACTGCACAAGGTTTCCCAATATAGTCAGGTTTTTAATAATAACAATAGGAATATTAATAGCAACAATAACAAACATCTAACACTTATTCAGTGCTTACCATGTCAGGTGCTGTTCCAAAAGCTTTTGCATGAATTCACTCCTCTTATTCCCTCAAAACCCGACAAGTACTGTTTTTCTTATTTTATAGATAAAAATACTGAGTCACTGAAAGCTAAAATGATTTCCTAAAGCACATTGCTATTACGCTGCTGAACTAGAAGTCAAACCCAGATGCTATGACTTCAGAGCTCAGGTGCTGCTCTATTGCCTTTCTTTAATAAAAAGGAATATTTAAGAATTTAATTATAAATGAGCCAAATAAGTATGGTTGTTCATTCTTAGCAAGCAGCCCAGATTCTATTTTTGAGATGGCTGTCTAATACATTTTATTATTTGATCACTACTTATCTACCTTGTCCCAACACAGCAACCCATGGAGACAGAAAGTACATCAGGGCTGGAGTAATGGGGAATGACTGTTTACTGGGTATGGGGTTTCCTTTTGGGGTGATTAAAAGGTGTTGGAACTAAATAGATGGTGGTTGCACAATACTGTGAATATATTAAATGCCACTGAATTCTATACTTTTTAATGGTTAATTTATTATGTGAATTTTATCTCAATTTAAAAGACAGAATGATCTATAATATTTTGGTTAACAATAATCTCATAGAATGGTATGCAACTACTAAAAATTATGTTTTTTGAAAGTAACAGGGGAAAAAGGTTCTAAAATATTAGTAGGAAAAAAACAGATTACACAACTAAATGTAACAATGCCAAATTTGAAAAACAGATATTTTTCTTTTACTATTTGGATACATATAAGAATAGTACCTATATCTGTATAGCAGAATAAATGTTTCCTTTTTTTAAATTTTCTATCTTTTCTATGTCATGTATTTCTTCTATCACAATGAATACATTTTTAAAAGAATTTAATCACAAATAACTAAGTTTAGTGATGCAACTGATTTAAATGTTCACAAATAAGAGAACAAACAAATATGATCAAACTAAATTCAAATATGTCAATAATTATATTAAATTTGAATAGTCCAAACACACCCATTAGAAGTCAGAAATTGTCCAAATGGAAAAAAAATGGCCCACCTATACACTGTCTATAAGAAACTCCAAATATAATGACAAAGGCAGGTTGAAAGTAAAAGGCCAGACAAAAATATATCATGCAAACACTAGTCTAATTATCAAAGTAGACTTCGGAGTGAAGAAAATAGCTAGGGAAAACGTAGGACATTACACCCTAATAAATGGGTCATTCACCTAGGAGACAGAATTCTAAATGTGTATGCACCTAACAACAAAGCTTGAAAATACATGAACCCAAAACCAACACAGCTAAAAGGAGAAACAGACAAACCCAAAACTGAAGCTGGAGCCTTCAACACTCCTTTCTCAGTACTAGAACTAGTAGACAACCCACCCCCACTCCCGCAAAATTCTATAAAGATATAGAGGAACTGAACAGCATCAACCAACTGAATTTAAATGACATTTAAAGAACATTCCACCCAACATTAGCAAAAGACATATTCTTTTAAGGTGTACATGAAATATTCACCAAGATAGACAATATCTCCGAGGTCATAAACACCTCTACAAATTGAAAAAAAAATTAAAATCATACAAAGTAGTTCTCAGATTATAATGGAGTTATTAAACTAGAAATAATTTAACGAGATAAGCAAAAAAAAATCAAAAACAAAACCACCAACATTTGGAAATTTAACAACACACTTCTATATAATCAGTGGGTTAAACAGGAAATCTCAAGGGAAATTAGAAAATATTTTGAACTTAATGAAAATGAAAACACAGTATTTCAAAATTTGTGGTATGTAGCTAAAAGCAGTGCTTAGAGAGAAATTTAAAGTTGCTATTGACTAAATTGTTTGTGCCCCCTCACCCTAAATTCTTATGCTGAAACCTAACCCCCAAAGTATTTGTATTTGGAGGTGGGGCTTTTGGGAGCTGGTTAAGTCATGAGGGTGGAGCCCTCATGAATGGGATCAGTGCCCTTATAAAAAAAAGATCCCAGAGAGCTCTGCCCCTTTCATCACATGAGGAACACAGTGAGAAGTCAGTCTGTGAAGTAGGAAGCGGCCCCCCCTCAGACACCAAGTTGGCCAGCATCTTGATCTTCCCAGCCTACAGAACTGTGAGAAATACATTTCTGTTGTTTACAAACCACCTCACCTACAGTAGTTTGTTAGAGCAGTCTTAACAAACTAAGCAAATAGTATTAAACACATACGTTATAAAAGAGAAAAGATCTCAAGTCAATGACCCCAGCTTCCATCTTAAGACAGCAGAAAAAGAATAACACAAGCTTAAATCAAGCAGAAGGAAGGGTAGAATAAAATTAAGAGTAGAAATTCATGTAACTGAAAACAGAAAGAGAAAAAGCAATGAAACCCAAAGCTGATCCTTTGAAAAGACCAATAAAATTAAGAAATCTATCAAGATTATTAAAAGAGAGAGAGAGAGAGCGAGAGAGCGAGAGAGAGAGGAGACACAAAATATCAAGAATGAAAGAGGGGGGCCAGCCGAGTGGCGCGATGATTAAGAACTGGCTTGGGATGCCAGAGGGCCCCGGTTCGGATCCCACATATGAGGGCCAGTGACACTGCCCTCCACAGCTAAGATGCTGAACAACAGCTCAACCTGGAGCTGGGTTGCCATGAGTCGCCGGCGACGGCGCAGGCTGCAGCCCCTGTGGCAGTGGGTTGCCATGGGCTACCGTGTGTAGCCAGCCGCCAGCGTGAGCGGCCAGCAGCCGCAGTGAGCGGCCGTCCAGAAACCGGCGACTGATCTGCCTCGCCCGGGAAGAGTGCGATGATGGTGCCAACTTGAGCCAGTGAAGCAACGTCCTCCACAACTAGACTGAAGAACAAAACGACAGCAACTTGTCTGTTCCCCTTCCCCCAATTCCCCAGCACTGTTCCCTTCTCCCCAATACCCCAAAAAAAATCTTTAAAAAAAAAAAAAAAGAATGAAAGAGGGAATTATCACTACAGATACAGAAGGCATTAAAATGATAAAGGATGCTACAAACAACTCTGCACATAAATTCAACTACTTAGTGAAAAGGTCCAATTCCTTGAAATTACCCAAAGTCACCCAACATGAAACAGATAACCCTGAACAGATCTATATCTATAAAAATAAATTGAGTTAGTAATTTAAAAACCTTCCAAAAAAGAACCCTCCAGGCCCAAACGGTTTCACTGGCAAATTCTTTAGAAGAACACCACGAATACCATACAATTTGTTAATAGAAAAAAAAAGCTACAACATGCTAGAGTTTGTAGAGCCGCACTGCCCAACAGGGCAGGCTACTAGCCACATGCCACTAACTGAATACTTGAAATGTGGCTGTGATAACATTTTGGCTCTATTGACCTAAATAAAATATATTATTAAACATTTTTTAAAGTCCTCAAATAAGACTTAGGTCAGAAATAGAGGCTGCTTTCTTAATCACTTCTGATTTTTAAACATAAAAGAGAAACTGTCAAAGTCTCAACGGAAGTTAGAAAATATTCTAAGAAAAATGACTGAAGTGGCTTCTAAGCCAAAACCTAACCCACTCTGGATTTTCAACTGCTTTCAAGACCATTTCAAAACAAAGAACAAGCAAAACTCTTAAAAATCGTAAGAGGAAACTGAAAAGACACTGTTCACTACAAAGCAAAATCCAGAGGGTAACAGACTAACAGCACTCGCTCCTGCAGCCAAATGTCCAATACTGGCATCCTCTTTGTAAAGAAAGGAAAGAGTAAGCTTTTGAAAGATAAAAGGAGAAAAATAAAGAAAGCTTTTTAAAAAGAGTATTTTTTCAAGATAAAGATTATAGAATGAACTAATTTCTAAGTGCTAAATATCTCTGCCATTCCAAGGAAAAACCCATTAGAGTATTACGTGGCTAGTGTCAAAGCGTCATTACAGTAACAGAATGCAATTTGCTTTTCAGTAAGAAGATATCCTCTTCAATGGTTTTCACTTTTAACTACAAGACTAATAGGAGGTTTCTAAAAATAAAATAATGGCCACATTCTGAGCAGTCATTAAGGAATACAAACTGCATCAGAAAAACTTAGGTTATCAAATAAAGCTGAAAAGTCCTATATATTATTTTAGACACTAATCATTCTGTTTAAAAAAAATCACACATTTTCCAGCACACACTGATAAATTAGGTATTCACTGTGATTTGAACGGAAAGCAATTACGCTTGCTTCCTTATTTATAACAGATATGCTCTGGCCTGATTCAGTGACAAATGTACACAATGGCATTTACTAAAAATTCCCATCACACAACAACTCAGGAAAACCTTAAGAAATTCTCATCTGAAACAATTTCAGCATATATGTAAACATTATGCCTAAGTACTTCATCATTAAGATGGTTGGTAGATTTACAACCATTTATTTTCTTTTTAACAATAAGCATATTAATATTTTAACAACGAATTATATTTTATTTAAAAAATTTTAAGGAACTGTGAATCCCAAAATTCAGAATCCCTGGAACCTAACATTCCAGGTCAAAGAAGTTTCTGTTAACAGAAGGGCTCTGGTTACCATAAGAAAAAAAAAAATCTGCTTTCAAATTATATTATTGCCCTTCTACCAAATACTTATATATATTTGATCTACTGAAAAATAATATAACTATTTATAAAACAAACAGTGTTAGCACTGACAGTACACATTAAAATTACTCACAGTTGAAGTTCAAATAGTTAAAACATTTGCTGCTTCATAACTGGACATGCAAATATTTTATTTACTACGCTTTATAGATGGGTCACTATTTCATCTGATTTGACTGTCTGTGCTCCACAGACGTTCAGGACCCACATATCTGCATTTTATTAATCTCAACAGTACAGCCAGTGCACATTGCCTCTGACTCAGGCGGAATGACCTGGACACGACCACCAAACAATCACCACTCCCTGGTGGCAGTACAACCAATGGCAGGAAGGAAGCGGAAATAGCCCATCACCTTATAACTTAATATAGACCTTAAAACATAAAGATACTTAAGGATTTCATTTACATTTGAACTGTTTCTTCTAAAAACATCTCCCATGTAAGTCACAATCAGCTTAGGCTAGCATTTCTTTTATCAAATAAGAAATTTGTTGTTTTCAAAGACTACTCATATTTCTGATAATGGAGAATTCCAGAGATCAGAATTCAAACAGGGAGTATCTGAGTATCTTCTAGAAGCAAATGAGACAGCCTTTTTCAGTCCCACATAAAAGAGAGACGTTCTAAAGGTGGGGTCAATGGGTAAAAGGGCAAGAGGACTGGCAAAAATGCCAAGCAGAACAGCATCTCACTGGAATGGAAGACACCTGTGTGGAGTCTAGAGGCAGTCTCTATAAAACCAGTTTCTTTTATAACATGAACAGTTAAAATACTGGAGAAGAATGAGGGGGAGCAGTCCTGCATTATTGGGTAGGGAGGACACTCTAAACTGGAGAAGCTAGAAGAACTTACAAAGGTTTTAGGAAACAAACAGTGTGGTTTACAGAGCATCCAATAACTTTCCTAATGTGTGGGACATGTTACGGTTTGGGAGCTTAATAAGGAAAGTTCCATTTCTAACCTCTAAGCAACTAAACGAATAATGTAGAAGTATTTCATCTAGATGTGAAATGTCCCTAGGGAACCATGTGAAGTATTTAACAGAAGAGCTACTTCAAGTGGGAGCAACACTCATCAACACGCAATAACCAGAGTACCACTTGACCTTAGCTTACCTCACAACTAGGACCCCTCTCATTTACAAGGAACCATCACGGTGCGGAGGTTAAACCTCACCTGTAGAATTTTGGAAGAAGGCACTGTACTGGGAAGAAGGGAGTTATGTTTCTGTTGGTACCAAGGCTAACATGGGGACAACCACTCATGCTCTTCCTCCTTCCCAAGAGTCCAGTATCCGCTAGGAAATGTGTATCTCCTGGCAGGCATGAGTTCCTAGGGGAACACTGGTATTTATTTTCCCAACTACCTGAGAGTCGCCCCACCCTCATTCCCACTCACTCTGGAAATGAAGAGAGGACTCCCTCCCTAAATCCTCACAAGTATCAACACCCTGGAGCCAAAGTTTCCTCGTGAACCCAACAGAGCAGTGAGGGCCAAATTAATGACAAAAATCTTAAAACTACTTTTGTTGATCTGTAACTATAAATTATGTATAATTTATAACTTTTACTGAACCTTAGACAAATCATTCATTATCTTGGGTCTTCAGTTTCCTCATTCATAAAATGTACCTAATATTTCCTTCATAAGGTAGTAATTAATATGCAAAAAGCCCAACACAATGCCTGACATACAGTAGGTACTAGATAACAGATTGCTTTCATCTAAGAAGCAAAAGTTCATAAAAAGAAGATAAAATGTTTACACTTGAAAATACATCTGTTAAGAATCAGACACTTAGTGCTACTCAACCGAGGGAGTTAGATATGAGTGTGGTGGGGGAAGAGGGTTGTCTGCAAAGGTGAACATGGGAAGTTACAGGTATTTAGTGAGAGAGGGCCAAGGGTCTTATAAATATGTCCCACATCATGAAAAACTATCCCCACAACATGCCAACAGCATACCTGGTGAGAGACTGCGAGCACAACCAATCTAAAATGGGGAAAGGGAACCCACTTTGTAAATTATTAAATATAGCAAAAAC
Organism: Hipposideros armiger; assembly: GCF_001890085.2. Lineage (NCBI taxonomy): Eukaryota > Metazoa > Chordata > Mammalia > Chiroptera > Hipposideridae > Hipposideros > Hipposideros armiger. The sequence goes on along the minus strand of NW_017731681.1, from coordinate 862,014 downwards.
GCCTTGTGAGGAAGAGAAATGAACTGAAACATAAGTGTTACTATAAAAATAAGAATGGATTCTTTCTATAGAAGACCATCTAAAGACTACAGAAAAGACCACCCCACCAAAAATAAAACAAAAAAACAAAAACAAAAACAAAAAAAAACAAGCTTTGCTGTTAAGACAGAGATGAGGTGCAGAGAAGTTTCCTAACTTGTCCAAGGTTATGCCCAGTCAACCTAGTCCTGCCTTCCAAATTCTTCCCACCGCACTACATCCACTGAGCTAACAAGCTAAGAGTGAGCAAGAAAAACTGGGAAGAGCCAATCATGGTTAACATGGCAGCTTACTTTTCTTCATGTGTTCATAGTTGTGGTTTTATGTATGTTATATGCACCTTCTGCCAGTCATTTCACATGTCTGCTATCAGGATGTAGTTTATAATCAACAATAATCTGGACTCAATGAAATATGGTAGGTTTGTAAAATGAAATTAAATTCTCTAATAGAGCAGATAAAGAGTCTGCAAACTATACTCCACAGAGCCCTGGAGGTCATCTCAGCCAGGGAGCAGAGAAACTCATGTCAAGAAGGCTTTCAATTTAACAAACCAGTTTCATTTTTATCTTTTCTCCTTTTTTGGAGGGGTATTCATATATGCTTTTATCAAGGAAAGGGTTCCATTGATTAAGAAAAAAGCCTGAAATCATGGAATCAGATAAATTATAAAATCCCTTAAAGGTTTTAGATTTCACAAAGTCCTAGAAACTCACAGACTACATGACCAAGAAAGGCTTTAAATACTTTACTGCCTCCAAAGCTAGTATATTTACACTCTACCTACTTCTAGAATTTGAGAGGGATGTTATAAGTACAAATTTAATGTCCTGTTTAATGATAATATTTTAACTTAACACTAAAAATACACAAAAAACAAGACTTGAGCTCTCAAACACTAGACAACACTAAGAAGCAGTTATCTTTGCATCAAAGGGATTTTTTAAAAAGTCACTTATGTTTTCTTCCGCTTCCCTTAAAAATGCTGACATTCATTTTAAAAATCTACTGAGTAGCCACTCTCCACTTTGCACTGGGCTCAGCTTTTTGAAGCGTTACAAAGATAAATGAGACATGTATTACACCTTAAGTTTTAAAGGTGACATGAGACGTTCATCAGATTAACTGTATAGTAAGAGGTAAAGTGCCAGAGAGGCAAAGAGATAATGCAATGGCAGCTCAGCACTGGGAGAAACTACTTTCAACCATGTGGGTAAGAAGATGCTTAGAAGAGGTGGCCTGTAAACAGAGTCCAGAAGGGAAGAGACAAATAATCTCTCTGCATTCTGATACCTGATTACATGTTCATTTGTTATTCAACGAATAGTTTACAGTCAGATAGGAGAAAAAGATGAGTAAACAAACACCTAAGTACAATGTGTTAAGTATAATAACAAGCATGTGCATAATTTAATGAAAAAGGGAAGGATGGATTTCCCTGGAGTAGGTGGGAGGAGCTAGCACAGGGAAAGGAGGGAAGAGGAAAAGGTGACCTCAGGGTCCTGAGGATGAGCAGGATGTACTGGAAAGAAGGGGAAAGATATTTCAGGTAATGGGAACAAGACGAGTAAGGGCACGGAGACTTGAAAGCAAGTGGCGTCTTAAGGGATGGCTGCAGGGGAGCACAGAGATGACTGAAGAGGGTGAAAACGAGGCCAGGCTGGTTCATGAGGAGCTTGAAGCCCCACGCCAAGGAGTTTATTTTCATTATAGTATGCACAAGGGTTTTGGGCAAAGAATGGAGTCACTATGAGACACATTTTCTAACATGGAAAATTTTCAAGGCTGTAAAAATATCTAAAGTTTCCACTGTCTGCAAAAACATATGAGAACATTAATTTCAGGGCCCCTTCAAGTAACTCCAAAGGTCCCACTGGCCACGAGCCCAGTTAAGAGCTCCCTGAGGGCAAGAACTATTTACTACGTATTTTTCTTTGGATTTCCAGGACATGGGATACAGTGAAACCAACAGGGATTGATCTGTGATTAAAGACAGAACAGAAGATGATGACTTCTGGCCTGATCATCTCACTAGGGTGCTAATGAGAAGAATGGGAGTTTTGCCTGGGCGATGTTAAAATTCAGGATCTAGGTGTTCTGTCCATACACAGTCAAAACACAGGTTTGGTGCTCTGGAGAGCTTGTAGTCACAGATATGAATCTGACCATTGCCATGTATGCTGTACTGGTAACAGCTGAAGCCATGTGGGTGGGTGAGGTCACAGAGCAAGAACGGAGCCCAGCTCAGAATCTAGTCATCCCAAGGCAGAGGTGAGAGTAGGCAGAGACAGGGAAAGCACCTTAGGGGAGGAGGAGAAATGAGAGCGGTATATGAGTTTAGGAAGGTATACACTTCAAAACACACTTGTAGAATGGTGCCCAGTGAGAGAGGGTCAGTTAGTATGAAGACTGCTGGATTTGGAAGCTGGACAGTCACTGATAGACATTTCCCTGGAGTGGGTAAAAAGCAGATTGGGCTGAAGAATAAATGGAAAACAGGAAGAGAACATGGTGAGTCTAGATCACTTTGTTCAGAAAGTTTGGCATTAGAGAAGGTGTGAGAGGCACTAGTAGCTTGACAAGTGATCTGATTGAGAGACGTGTGCACATTGTGCATTATCTTTTTTTTTTCTTTCTTTAATTTTATTGGGGAACAGCCATGGTCATTGGTTACACATCGCTTTCATGCTACAATGGCATAGTTGAGTCTTTTAAGGATAGCGCAGCTCACAGTGGCCCATGCGGAGATCGAACCAGCAACCTTGGTGTTATCAGCACCACACTCTAACCAACTGAACTCTGTGAACGAAGAGCCTGCAGTATTTTTACAGCACCTACTAGACTGTATAATAAAAACAGCAACATTACTAACGCATTGTTTGGAATGCAAGATATATCTCATACATATCACTAAACTGTAACTAAAATCCTAGTGTAAAAGGGAAAGCAGTAGGCTGAACCAACGAGACCGTCATTAAATCAGGTCACCTGCCTGCATGGAGTGGCTGGAAGAAGCCATGCCCTGTTGTGTGATCTGACAGGTTGAGCCTTGGGTGCCCTGAGATGTCACCTCATTCCCTCGCCCTGGGCTGCAGGAGGACACACTCACCTCCGTAGTAGAGTCCCGTCGCTGTGCACATCCGCCACTGTCCCTGGTACATGCCTGCTCTGCTGGGGCTGCACATCTGGACGCTGACATCTGCAATCTCTTGGGGCTCTAGCGATCTCACCATCACCATGTTCACATGTCCAAATTGGTCTCCCCCGACATATTTAAGACAAACCCCTGGAGGCCAGGCCTCTGCCCCTGAGTTCAAGCAAAAGAAAAAAGTGTTAGGCAATCAGAGGTCCCAAGCTGGGTGAAGTTCATTACAAAACCATAGAAGAGGCCTCTTTTGTGTCTCTCACCTGTAACCCTAGCCACATATCCCTCAGCTATGTAACATCACACATGACTGATCAGAGAGGATTATCGGGGTACACAGCCTCTGACCAAGTCTGTCCCTAAGACAAGGCACATACGGCAAAAGCAAGGCAGCTCCTCCAGACACAGTGTTTCAAGGGACCCCAGGGAAGGCACACAGCACACTCAACCTGCACAACCTCAGGGTGATGTCGGTGAAGAGCCATGAAAACCGGCACAGGCCACATCTTTGGAGGACTGCTCTCTCTACTAAAAGGTAACGCACCCATTTCACTCTCTCTTTTTAAGCTAACATTCAAAGTGAAAATATGTCTGACTGTCCTCGATTTTTCCATCCAGGCAGGAGGATGAAATACATAAGGAGTAATTTCTATGATACTGTTTTCATTTTAAAACTGCTTTTTCCCTGATATATGACTTCAAGTGCAAGTTTCATTTTCAGGTTCAAACAGTAGTGGGAAAATATGAACAGTGTGCCGAACTCCCCTGATCTCAGAGGTGATGACACCAGCCAGAAGTGCTTGTAAAAAGGACAGGATCATCAATACAGAGAAATGGCTTTGGCAGGAATGTTCTTCTTCCTTTGGAAGAGGCAATGGATCTTATTTGGTAGCTGCTGCTGTGGACCTATTTTCATGTAAACTAATGCAAAATGAAAAATCTATATACTGACTTGCTCTGACGGGTCATAGGTAGCCACACAGTAATTAGACGTGATCTTCCCTATGAAGTCTCTCTAACACACTTTTTACTATAGACAGAAACCTCTACGTATCTTCTTGGGGGACATATACATTCATTATAAAAATAAATAACTGGGCATGACAGGACTCTCAGGACACGGTATGCTTGAAAGTGACCTCCTAACAGTACTCTAGGATGCCTCAGGGTCTTGTTCTGGAAGTGCCAGGCTGGTTATGATAAACATGATGGCTTACTCTTGAAAAGAAAACCAGAGAGAAAAACAACCAGAGCACTACTGCTGAGATCTCAGCCCCATAATGAACAGCACCCTCTGTGGCTCTTGGAACTTAAGGGGCAGCAAAGGAAGCAGCGGCCACTGTGTTTTGCCATACCTTCTTAAAAAAAACAAACCAAAAAACCCTGCCAGCAAAGTGTCCTCCTAAGTTAACACTACAGAGAGCAACCACTGCTGGTGGAAAAATTGTGGATGACACATTGGCAATACATGCAAATTGCTTCTCATTTCTGAGGCATATGGCCTAGGAAAAGCATATCTGTCTTATGTCAAGAGTACTAGCGGCTGACATGAAGCATCTTGGAAAATGTCAGTATCTTTAAAGAAAAATTAAACTACTGTTGTAGGGCTGAATTCACAATTTAGTCTATAAAACATATACACACACATCTGTAATAAGACAATGTCTGTTTATATGAAAACCCAAGAATGTGGCTGGTTTTGAACCTCTAAATAAGGAAAACTAAGACTGTCTGGGTGTGTGAAATGCTTGGCTGTCCTGAGCAAATCACCGCAAGCAGCTGGGATGGTCGGTCACCCAACCATGCACAGCAGGAGTGCTGCTATATTCTGAGGAGAATGAGTTAGCTGGTAACACGTTAATGATTAATATTCAATGATGCAGTCCTGATCTTTTTAGTACACTAGATACCCAGTTAATGGGGTACTTAGAGAGCCTCTTGAAAAAACACACTGGAAAAGCTATCCACCATCAACTCTACAGTATTAATTTGCTATGAAATAAAGAACCATCATCTGCCTTCTGAGAGTTTCAATAATTCACTATGACATAAGTTCTTACAGCCCCAAATGTTAGGTCACGTTACTCTGAAAAAGTCAAAGATACTGATTCTTTATAAAGAAGGAAGAGAAATACTGGTGAGCTGTTTGGACCACTCGGCTAAGGACACCTGAAACCAAGATCTGACAGGCTTCAAATTAAGTCTCAGGTACAAACTGGCTTAATGGGAGATAAATGTATCTAGAAGAAAAGAAAGATTAATCTGTGTTTTATGACATTCCAAGTTAAATGTCACAAGCATGTATATGATTAAGGTTGTACTTTTCTAGTTATGGAATGTAATTTTATTTTAAAAAAAAAAGTAAAAATAATAAAAAACCCTGTCATATGGCAATTCTGAGATGACAGAGAGAATGGCAAAAGTGAAATAAAATTCCATTAGTTTTGGAAAGTCCACCTCTAATACAGGTATGTGATTATAAAAATAGTTTGGAGACAGTAAGGAACATCCAAAGAGCAATGCAGGAGAAAAACTTCAGCGAAAAGGTTTTTGACCCTGTAAGTTTGGAGACTGCATTTCAAATTAAGCTACATAAAACAGGGACTTTCATTGATTTTTGTCGCCATTTTCCACCTGTACTTGATAAAGTGACTAGAACATAATACAATCTGTTGAATGAATGAAGAAGTATCTTCTCTATAATCATACTAAAGGGAAAGGTACAAAATTAACTATTTTAAGGAGCCAAAAGAAAAATGGAGGAATAGTTGTTCTTTCTCAAGTTCTTCTTCCAACTCTTGTTTTATATCCATTTCTATGTAGTTAAAAAAAGCCCCTCTCTCATATGATGATCACAACTACTTCACCAAAGTCAGAGAAACACTGACTTTGAATGACGAGTTATCATTCCATGCTCAGTTATACATTCGCTATATGTGGACAACAGAGCATGGCTGCAGCAACTTGAGAAGCTGTTAAGTGTTAGTGAAAAGATTTTCTACTTTCATCTTTAGAGGGAGAGTTTCAAATTTTCACTTTGAACTCCAGTGTACGGTTTCTTGCTCAAGTTTCCCAAGCTTCTAACACTTAAATAGTGACAAAAGTTTGGATCCTGGGATTCTGCAGCTGTGTCACTAAATGTCTCACTTTTGTTTTCCTGTGGTCTAAATCTAGGGATTTAAACAGTATTGGGACTTTAATTTCAAACATTGTGTGCCATTTATCTTCTTTGGGGAAGCTGTTGCGACAGCTATGTGCAGTTCCTATCAGTCTAATCTGCTGTATATTTGAATGCCTGGCATGCCTAAAAAATGACAACACAGAGGTACCAGGACAATTAGCTATGAAACTCTCCCCGTGAGCACTTCTCTCTTAGGGAAGGTTATAAATAAGAGTTAAGAGAGCCAGGGGAGAAATGGCAGAGGCTGCCCCACTTCTGAGCTACTACGCTATTTCCAGAAAGAACTCAGGCCAGATCAGGATGTCGCCAAGGATCAGGATGTGCATGCTCTCCCTCTCTCCTCAGTGACACACCTGCTACTTGGTTATAGCAGGCAGGTTTCTCCTTAATCATTTAGATTTTATAGATACCAAATTATCTTATGACTGACTGAACAAATTCCAGGAAAAAAACCAAAAAACTATTTGCTCAAAGAATCTCGAAAGGTAAAATCTTTAGCAACTGTTGCCCAACTTTTCAAGAGGTGTTTAGGAACAAGAATGCCCTTTTACAGGAAGAAAGGCTGCAGACCCAGAGGCTGATTTAAACTGGAGTCACTATGCAAAACCAGGAGGAGAGAGTGACCAGGCCCACCAACACATATTTTCTCCAAGTCCAAGTGAAAGACAGGCTCCTGGAGGTTCTGATTTTACGTTCTAGCCATTTTCTATCCAGCCTTCCAGCCCCCCATTAACCCAAGTAACTGTCTAGTGAGTGAGTAGATATATCAAGAGGTTTTCTGAAACATAAAATGGTTATTCTATAAAAAGACAGTATTTAAAATATTTCAACATTACTCTAACAACCTTCAATATTTAAAAACACTACAAAGGACTCATGCAAAGCCAGACCATTTTCAGTGTTTTTACTATAAGTAAACAAGGTCTTAGATTAACTTTTTTTAAAAAATAAAACTTTTGAATATCTTATACTTTCTAAACAAACCACTCCTTTAAAAAAATTCATGTATAAATTTTGAAAGCATTTTTTTATCAGTAACAGCACGTTTTAGTAATACAGAGGAGAAACATGATGAGTAGAAGCTGAACTAAAGAGACTGCTTTCTTATTTTTTAAAGCAAGCAACATTAAGAAAGATAAGAAAGAAATTAGGCAAAGTAAACATAATCCAACTTTAAACAAGTAAGAATTTCAAGAAAAACAAATATGGCTGCTTTCCCATATTACCACCTGCCTCTCAAACTACCAATCACCACACTGTTATAACTAAAAGGGGAAAGAAGCTAATGAAAACTTGACAAAGACACAGATGTATCCACTCGTCTACAACACTAGGTCAATCCAGATTACGTGAGTTCTTGCTCAGTGACACACCGAACCTTTATCCAAGGGCGAGTTTCTTTGAAATAAGCCAAAAAAAACTAAGAATACCAATTTGATACATTAGTTATTATATAAAAGTCTGGCTTAGCCAGTCTTTCCCCATCATAAAAGAAGTATGTAGAACTGAAAAGTAAACAGTCAATAACAGGTCACTTTTATAGGTTTATTTGAGCCCCCAGGGTTTTATATCACCTCACATCAGATTACCTTGCTAGATAGGGTTCCCCCACAGCCACAAATTTTTAGCTAAATATCCTTTTTCCATCTCTCAGGATTTCTCTGTAAGTCCTCATTAATAACAAGGATGTTAAAACATCCTCACCCAGTCAGCATAAATTGTTATTGGATGAGCCAAGGAATAATAAACCCACTCAAATTTAAAGTCATTAGAAAATAATTTAACAATTAAAAGGTAATAATTAACAGTTACCAGACACATATTCAGATACTATTTTCAAAGAACTATGGTTAACTTATTTTAAAATTTTCTTAAAGTCAGCAGTATATCAAAACAATGCTTTAAAAAAAAAACAATTTCTCAATCTTTCCATCTATCACATTCTGAGCAAATCCCCACACTGTTTAGTCTATTTTTCAAAGTGATATTAATGTCTTAGAGAGATACCGCAATGAAATTGCAGATAGAATAATCCTGTAGTTATAAAGAAATGAGCTTTCTACAGAGCAGATGCTCACAGCTCTTTCTAACTACCCTGTTCTGTTCACGGCTGTACCACCTCTAGCCTGCTGGAAATAACCATAAGATTAATTAGAGCAGAATTAAAATGATAGAGCAGAACTGCACTGGTGGAGACAATACCACCACCACCACACACAGACGGAGTTCCTGTACCAAAGGAATACCGGATCATGTTCAGATGCCATCGAGGCCTAAATTCTTCCTCCTGGTGTCGGGCAGGGATATTTCATCGATGTCTGGTCATCATACCAGTACAAGAAATGCTACACCATGTATAAGAAAAATCTCAGAGTTACACAACCACATAACTTAAACGTAAACATTTATTTCTTTTAACTACTAAGAAAAAGAAAACTGGACAAGGGAAACTGCCCATTATATATTTACCAGAATTCTGGATCCGCCATGTTTTTATAAACTGAGTATCAGGAGGTATCGACTCCCCTTCTCCTATGGTGACATCTTCAACAAAGGACATTGAGGGCACACTGATGTTTGGGCTCTCAAAGTCATAATAGGCGCCAATTGCTGCTTGTAGGTTCCTACAAATAAAGAGAAAAGGTGAAAGACTTCAGTCCTGTCCATCATCCTGTCCAAGCATATCATCTTCACTGTCAAACAAAAGGAAAAAGCCAGTTTCTTAGGGTTTGTTATAGAATCTAAGGCTCCTGCTATGTAAATCTTCAGAGCCACTGATCTGGCTTAGGAGCAACAGGAAAAACACCAGGACCCACAAACTTGTGCACCACTTTCTTCCCAAGGTACCCACACAGGAAGTAATGACATTATCGCCATCAGCTGCAATATGAGGACATTTCCCTCTTACCCACAAGGATATGAAGTTTGGGTAAGGAAGACAATTAAAAGCTCCTCTGCAACTATGACTGAAATTCAAAGAAGTTCCATTTTTAAAAATTCTAATTATTTAAATTTTTTATAGCAATACATGCACATGGTTCAATAAGTTTCATACAGTGAAAAATACCCATCTTTTCTCCTTTCCTACACACAAACACCCCCCACACACCCACACAATTACTCATATGACCTTCTTAAATATCCTTCCAGAACTTCCTTATGCACATACAAGCAAATCATATTCTTATTTTGCCCTTTTTACACAGTTGGTACCATATTATACACTGCCCTTTGCTTTATCCCCTCAACACTACACCATGAAGATATTTCTATGTTAGCACATAATCAGCATCCTCATTGTTTTTTACAGCTGTATCCATTATATATACATCATGATTTATATAACCAATCCACTTGTGAGTTTGTTTCCAAGCTTTAATTCTTCCATAAACAAGCTTATGCACACATTGGAATGCATCCATAGGATAAATTCAAATAACACTGCCGGGTCACAGGGTATATACTTGCGGTTTTAATAGATGTATCTAGACTTCCTCAATAAAAGTTGTATACTTAATGAATGCTTCCACCAAGAATGTATGAGACAGTCTATTTCCCCACTTGCTCATTAACAGTGTTTCTCTAATGTTTCCGATTTTTGTCAATCTGATAGGTAAAAAATAAGATCTCAATGAGGTCTTAGAATGGTTTTCTCCTTTTACGAAACAGGGTATCTTTTACATGTTTATGGCCCATTTGTAGTTTCTTTTTTGCAAGCACCGTTTTGTAAATGTTGGTGTTCTTTTTAATTACTTATCAACCTCCTTATGTCAGAAGGAACTACCAAGCACACAAGCCAGAGCCCCTAATTGAACAGAATCACATGATTGACAGCTTGTTTCATCAGTGCCAGAAACCAAAGGCCACTGAGGGGTTTAAATAAGCTGTGTTAGTTAGAGATCAAAGAAATTGTTGGTAATTACATTAACTGCTTCTCGTATGGTCTTACTCAAACTAGTGACATCATCCCAATCCCCACAACAGACAACATAAAGTGCATTTTTCTAAACATAACCCAACCATAAGCCAATGGACCCAGCGGGTTGTTTTTAATTAGGCACAAACATAGCATGAAATGAGCTCTGACAGTACACAACTGTTCAACAGACATGCTGTTAACAGCAAATACCTTTTCTGCTGGGGGCATGCCTGCTCCTCCAGGTGTGTGCAGCTGCCAGAAAGCCTGGCTATATTTAGAGCAGCTACCTCAGGTCAAGCCTCACGCAATGGTGGCCTGTTATATTAGTCAGTAATGACTGGAATTACACCACCAGCAGCTGCCTGCCTGCCCCATGTGTGCTAGATAAAATTTACATGGAGTAGAGCTGGGCTAGAGGCCAAGCTGTGTCCATTTGCTTGACCATTCAATAGGAAGGCTTGGCCTTCAGTCTTAACAGCAACTTCCTTTTCTGGCTGACTGTGATCTACAGTGAAGAATACGTGACTGGTCAGACTTGGGGAAGCCCAGCCCCTCCCTCCCACAAACAGGCTTAGGAGTACATCTAAAATCAGCCTTATACTTAGGGATCAGGGATAAAACGAGGGACAGAAAAATACGCCTACTTTGCATTTTGTTCTGAAAACTTCTTATAAAAGCAACGTGTCCAACTTTTTATGAAGATCATTTTTCTGCTGCAGGTCCCCAGCAAGTAGCCTGCTGAATTGTTTTCTGTTCACTTGGCTGTAAAATGTGCTTGGGAGGGAAGAAACTATTTGTGCACCCAGGACAATTGCCAATTCTCATCCCTGGCCTGTGTCATATTTCACCACTTGGCTCTGCCTGGTATCAGACAGGACTTTGAGACCACTGCAGTAGAAACAAGTGGAAAGGTCCAGCTACCCTACTTAGGCAGATCCATTCCCTTCCTCAAGTTTTTCACACATCCCATCTCATCCCACAGCCAAGCCAACAAAACTGTGTATTTGTACCAATAATTATACAGGTAATTCAGCCAAAGAAAGCCCAAAGTGAAACTGAAAGTAGTGAACTGGACTCCTGGCCGGAAGCAGAAGAGGAGGATGACAAAGCAAATTCATTCCCCAAATACAAGACCTAGAGTAGACGTTAGCCCAGTGGTGCTCTAACCCATCAGGCAGGTACACAGCTCAAAGTGGGGGCACACAGCTCCTCTGTGCTCAGACCATTTAGATCACTGCCTTACTGGGTCAGGAAACAGCAGGAATAGATCAAACAGCTCCAACTTAGTGTGAGAATAAGTAGACATGATAGCTCGCATTCCGGTTCAAAACAACATACTCAGCTATTATTAGCCAGCAAGAAATTCTACATGAAACAGAGCTGGCTGAGGAGAAGGGAAAAAAACACTGGCTCACTATTCAGCCCAGCTTAAAAGTTTAAACTTTCAGGTTCCTTCAGTGTTTTCACTCAAAAAAGTTTTTAATCTGATTTCAGATGGTTAAAAGCAGCCTGAAGAACAAAGGGAGGCAGTACAACAGCTGGGGAAAGGCACAGGCTAAGATGGATGGTGGTGATGGCTGCACAATGTTGTGAATATACTTAATGCCACAGAACTATCCACTTCAAATTGGTTAAAATGGTAAAAATTTAAATAGCTTTGTTTAAAGGCAACTCCTACCTCTGGCTGCTAAGCATTTATCTATGTCAGTTCACTCATCTGCAAACTGTTTTTTACATTATAAGGTTGGCTTATATTTTATATTACAAGGTTGGCATTATAGTGTTGGCTGTGAAGACTGCATTAGGTAATGTGTGTAAATGCCCTAGGTTGTCAGTCATTCATTCAACAAGCATTTGATTAATAAGCATTTATCCATGTGCTGGGCATTCAACCTGGGACTAGGGATAAAACAGGCAGCAAGACAGGGAAGGCCCTGTCTCTACAAAGCTGACAGCTTAGCCGACTACAGTAAACCAGGGACACCCAAACAAAGACGACTCTGCCTGCCTCTCACACCAAGGCTATCAGTCCAAGGCAACTTTTCCTACTTGGTGAAAAATTGGGCTTAGTGCACACTAGTTTCAACTGCACTGATTATCAGCTTAACCTAATTTGGAGTAGAAGAATTGGGTGGTGCTAATAGGCAATTGTGTAACTTAGAAGCAATACTGTTCAACCTTCATTTTATAGATAACTTGCCCTTGCCTATTAGTAGAATTTATCATTTTTAACTTATTATTATTATTAGAACCAGTTATTAGAATTTAGAGCCATACCTATTCAAAAGCAAAATACTTTTAACTTATCCAGAATTTTCCAGTTATCTAATAACACTCTGAATATCAGATTTTCTTAAGAACATATTAATTACCATCATTAATTCCATAAACAAATTAGTTGTAACCTTGTTAAGCTGAATTCTTGCAGGTGGTCAAATACCTAACCTTGCATACATTCACAAACACAAAACATTTATTTTTGTACTATGTATACATACACAAGACAGATTACCAGTCTTATAAAGAAAAATCATCCATATACTGAATACAGTCAGGAACATCACCCAAAGACATGGGGGGAAGAAAATAGTTAAAAAGATCAGGAAATCAGAATTAAAGAGGGAATGCCAGAAGTCTGAGAATTAGCTCAGATTCTCAGGGAAACAAAATTAGATACCTTCTCTTTCCATGCTCTGAACAAATAAGAAATTCAAAAGGATCCAAACTATTTATGAGAAAAAAGAAAACTACCCATCTTATTTGGACACAAATTAAGATGGGAAATCAGAATGATGAACAGATCCAGCGAAGCACGAACAATAGCATCTTTGGGCTTCAGGCAATTCACATCCCCAAACCATGAGAAGTTCCCTCCCCTCACCTGTGGAGTGCCAGTGATAATGCTACTGAGGCCACAAGCCCACCAGGAAGTCAGGAAGGCCTTGCTATCTCTCAATGACTGAAAGCCTGACTAGGAAAAGGATCAGCAAAACAGATGGTGGTTCTTACTAGGGCTTTCCAACATCAACTCAACTGGAATCTAACGTGGAAGACCAAAAATAAGGGCTATACAATATGTCCTTATGACTATCTTAAATTTTAAGACCTGGGGAAAACTGAGAATTTCATTAAAACAGAAAGATGGGGAACAGGAATTGGGCTAAAGAAAGCTCTCAATATTTCCAAACCTAAAATTAACTCATGAATTATACTATTTAATATTGGGTTGTTGGAAAAGTCATGATGTACTTTTGTCTATGTTTTTCAAAGGTCATTTATTTATATAAAGAACAAAGATCAGGGCCAGCCGAGTAGTGCGTTGGTTAAGAACTGGCTTCGGACATCAGAGGGCCCCGATTTGGATCCCACATATGAGGACCAGTGACACTGCCTTCTACAGCTAAGATGCTGAACGGCAGCTCGACTTGGAGATGGGCTGCTGAGAGTCACTGGGGATGGCATGGGCTGCAACCCCTGCTGCAGTGGGTTGCCATGGGCTGCCATGTGTGGCCAGCAGCTGCAGAGAGCGGCCATCCAGAGGCCGGCGACTGATTTGCCTCGCCCGGGAAGAGCGCAATGATGGTGCCAACTTGGGGCAGTGAGGCAATGTCCTCCACAACTAGACTGAAGAACAAAGGGACAGCAGCTTGTCTGTTTCCCGTCCCTGGTTCCGCAGCGCTGTTCCCATCCCCCAATTCCCCAATGAAAATCTTTAAAAAAAAAAAAAGAAAAAGAACAAAGATCAATCAATGATATATTGCCCGTTTTGTTCGATAACCTTTTGCCATCTTTCAGTGAGCTTCATAATTCCTCGTTCATAGAAGGACCTGTCTTTATTTGCGAAAAACTGAACAAGGTACTGATTTACAGCCTCATCTGAATTGAACGTTATACCACACAAGGCGTTTTGAAGACAGCGAAACAAGTGGAAGTCTGATGGCGCAAGGTCAGGCAAGTATGGTGGGTGTGGCAACACATCCCATCCAAGCTCCAATAATTTTTGACGGGTGATCAAACTTGTGTGTGGTCTCGCGATGTCGCGATGGAACACAACTCCTTTACAATTAACAAGCTCTGGACGTTTCTGGATGATGGATTCGTTCAAACTGTCCAATTGCCAATAGTACACATTCGAATTCATTGTTTGGTTCCTTGGTAGGAGCTCGAAAAACACGACACCTTTAAAATCCCACCACACTGAGAGCATAACCTTCCTCTGATGAATGTCTGCTTTCGATGTCGTTTGAGGCGAATCATCACATTGGGACCAAGACCGTTTGCGCACCACATTGTTGTAAACAATCCACTTCTCATTATGTTATCAGTCACTTCAAAAAAGGATCATTTTCCTCACGTTTAATGAGCATATGGCAGATGTTTATATGCGCCATCAAATGAATTTCTTTTGAGTTAAGGCAGAACCCAAATATCAAGCTTCCTTACGTATCCCAGCTTCTTCAGGTGGTCGTGAACACTTGAATGATGGATGTTCAATGTTCCTGCAATCTCTCGTGTCATGTAACATGTGTTTAACTCAATCAATGCCTTTTTTTTGTCATCATCAACCTCGGTGGGCCTCCCTGACCAAGGAGCGTCGTTGAGATAAAAATCATCAGCATGAAATTTTGTGAACTATCGTTGGTACTGACGTTCTTGTAGAGCATTGTCACCGTAAACTTTATGCAACTTTTCACAAGCTTGATGCACGTTCTTCCCTTTATGGAAGTAAAACAGTAAAATATGGCAAAAATGCACAATTTGGTCTTCCATCTTCAACTTGTTGTAAAATCTCCAAAACTCAACCAAATCGCTCAATTTTTTTTTAGAATGAAGCTAGAACTGTCAGCTGTCAAATGGCATAGCAATAACATAGATGCAAATGACTCTAGTACTTCCAAAAATGAACTAGTGCCATCTGTCGCAAATGTGCATCATAACTTTTCCAACAACCCAATATATGACAACAGTAAGAAAAATGAAAGAACTTGTGGAAAATTTCATTAAGAGGAGCAACAAAGTTCACACCAGCACTTACCCACTTCTTAGAGACCTAGCGAGTCCAAGATTATTTGTTCTCTCTTCCCTTCCTGGCTATTTATTAATACACTAATTTTATTACTTTTTAGAACTGGTCCTTCTCACTATCATCAGCAGTTATACTTTGTCCAAATAGAAAGTAAAAAACAAGCATTCCACCATGAAAAAGGCATGGTGACCACGGCACTGTTTTAAAGAGATGTAACAACCAAATGCAATATAGGGCCTTGATTAAATTCTGATTCTTAAAAAAAAAAAAAGTTATGAAAGATATAATTGGGGACAACTGAGGAAATTTAAATATGGACTGGATATTTTTTATTAGTAAAGAATTTTTTGCGTTATATATCTGAAGTTGATGTAGAATAATATTGAATGTCAACTATAAATACCTATATACAAAGGGTACAAAAAAATGTATACACATTTTAAGAAAGGAAAAAACTATTAAAATTGTAATACAATGAATGACGCTAGCATTCATTTGATTAATGCCATCTTTTGAGCTAATGTCATACTGCATTGTTATGTAATTCAACTTTGAAAATACATAGCTAACATCTCTTAAAATGTGTATACGTTGTTTTGGCACCCCCAAGCTATATATGGTCATGGGATGTAAAATACAGCAAAGGGAATACAGTCAGTGGTATTATAACAGCTTTATACGATGTCAAAGGGGTAGTAGATTGGGGGGGAGGGTTATCACTTTGTGAAGGGTGTAAATGTCTAATCATTATGTTGTTTTGTACACCTGAAACTAATAAAAAATTAAATTAAATTAAAAAATAGAATTTTTATAACTTATCTTAGTATTTTAGTATGTGGTTATGTAAGAGGGTCCTTATTTTTAGGAGCTGAAAGCATGCTGAAATATTTAATTGTGAAGGGTCATTATGTTTGCAATCTTCAAATGACTCAAAAATTTTATATACAGAAAAAAAATTAAGCCAAAAATGTTAACCAGTGCTGAATCTAGGTGGTAAAAATAAAGGTATACACTCTACGATTCTTTAAAATTCTCTATAGGTTTGAAAAGTTTATAATAAAAAGGTAAGTGGAAAAGAAGACGACAGAAGAAAGAGAAGGCATCCTTCTATCTGCCCCTGGAGAACAGCAAAAAAATTCAGTGCAAAGAATTACTACAACCATCTTGCTAACATCAAGGGATCTACTGGGAACCTCAGGAGGCTGATATACTGAGGATGACAGATCAGAAAAAGGGAAATAATTATTGTGTCCTTGACGATATAGTTGAACCACGAAATTAGGCAACACCAGAGCCACATTACATTGGGTTATTTTTGTAATCTGAGATAATAAAATTAGTTTATTGTTTTTTTTTAAAGCAGGTTCTGCGGATACAATTTGACACTTTGGCTAGTATGTCAGGATCAAACTATTTTTCCTTTTAAAAAAAAGGGTGAAATACACACAATATACAATTACTTTGAAATATATATATATATATATATATATATATATATATATATATATAATATATATATATATAATTCAGTGGCAGTTACTGCATTCACAATGTTGTGCAAAACCACCCCTCTAGTTTCAAAACTTTTTAATCACCTCATATCTATTAAGAACACCTCAAACCCTTTAAGTATTCATTTCTCATTCCTCACCCTCCCCACCCCCTGGCAACTACTAGTCTTCTTTCTGTCTCTATGAATTTGCCTATTCTGCAAAAATCTATATAAAAGGAATCATACAATATGGGACCTCCTGTGTCTGGCTTCTTTCACTTAGCATAATGTTTTCAAGACTTATCCCAAATGGTAGCATGTATCAGTATTTCATTCCTTTTTGTGGCTGAATAATATTCCAGAGTATGTACATACCATGTTTTGTTTATCCATTCATCTATTAATGGGCATGTGGGTGTTTCTACCTTTTGACAATTATGAGTAATGCTGTAAATATTCATATGCATGTGTCTGTGTGGGCATGTGTTCATTTCTTTGGATATACCAAGGGTGTCAAAAAATGTATACACATTATAAGAGATGTATGCTCAAGTAGTAGTTCGCCGTAATCAGAAGTGTATGGACGCTGATGGTAACCACTTTGAGCATCTCTTGTAATTGCAGAAGTCAAACGTGACTTGTATCCATCTTTTGTTATTGGTATATATTGAGCATTACAATAGTTTTTTCCTTTCTTAAAATGTGTATACATTTTTTGGCACCCTCTGTATATACCTATGAGTAGAACTGCTAGGTCATATGGTAATTCTGTGTTTAACTTTTTGAAGAACCACCGAACTATTTTTCACAGGAGCTGAACCATTTTATGTTTCCACCAACAATGTATAAGTGTTCCTATTTCTCCGCACCTTCACCAAAACTCATTTTCTTTTTTATTTTCATTATAGCCTCCTAGTGCGTGTGAAGTGATATCTAACTGTGGTTTTGATTTGCATTTCCTTAATAACCAATAATCTTAAACATCTTTGCACACACTTGTTGGCCATTTGTATATCCTCTTTAGAGAAATGTCTATTCAAATTCTTTGTTTATTTTTTGACTGTGCTGTTTGTCCTCCTTTATATATTCCAGATAACTAGACCCTTATCAGATATATGATTTACAAATATTTTCTCCCATTATGAAGACTGTCTTTTCACTTCCTTGATAACGTCCTTTGAGGTACTTTTTAATTTTGTTGATTATCTAGTTTTTCTTTTGTTGCTCGTGCTTTTGATGTCAAATCTAAGAATCAATTACCAAATCCAAGGTCATGAAGATTTACCTCTATGTTTTTTCTAACACTTTCATGTTTTAGCTTTTGTATTTACGTCACTGACCTCTTTTTGGTTAATTTTTGTATAAGGAGAAAGGTAGGGGGGTCTTCATTCTTTTGCCTATGGTTTTCCAGTTGTCCCAGCACCATGTGTTGAAAAAGGATCAAACATTCTTTTTTTTAAAGATTTTTATTGGGGAATTGGGGGGATGGGAACAGTGCTGGGGAATTGGGGGAAGGGGAACAGACGAGTTGCTGTTGTTTTGTTCTTCAGTCTAGTTGTGGAGGACGTTGCCTCACTGGCCCAAGTTGGCACCATCACTGCGCTCTTCCGGGCGAGGCAGATCAGTCGCCGGCCTCCAGATGGCTGCTCACTGCGGCTGCTGGCCACTCATGCTGGCTGCTGGCTACACACGGTAGCCATGGCAACCCACTGCCACAGGGGCTGCAGCCCACGCCATCGCCGGCGACTCATGGCAGCCCAGCTCCAGTTTGAGCTGTTGTTCAGCACCCTAGCTGTGGAGGGCAGTGTCACCGGCCCTCATACATGGGATCTGAACTGGGGCCCTGTGGCATCCCAAGCCAGCTCCCAACCATCGCTCCACTTGGCCGGCCCCTCAAACATTCTTGAGAGAAAAAGAAGTTAAGACAAACTCTTGAGTATGGGTGGGATCCTGCCCTTTTTATGACCCTAGCCCTTGGTGACACTTACATGGCAAGTGCAACAAATGGCAGAGCTTAGGCTGGGGGGATCGAGTAGGAGAACAAGCCGAGCCATGCGTGTCACCCCACCATAACTCAAGCACGGCATGCTTATGCTCTGGTCATCTTAAATGATGCTGCATTTCCTTCTTCCCCCAAACAGTTTCTCAGGCTGAAGGAGCCAACAACATTCATCTGAGAATCAGCCAAGATAAATTAAAAGCACAAAAAAGTCTTTCCTGGGCCGACCGAGTGGCACATTGGTTAGGAGTTGGCTTGAGACACCAGCTCTGAGCAGCAGTGCCTCAGCTCAGATCCCACATGAGGGCCAGTAACGCTGCGCCCTCTACAGCTAAGATGGTGAACAACAGCTCCACTTGGAGCTGGGCTGCTGTGAGTCGCCTGCAACGCTGCAGGCTGCAGCAGATGTGAGCTTTCCCCAGCTGCTGTGACCCTCCCCCGGACATCCAATGGCCAGCGAGCGACTGCCTCAGCTGGGAAGAGCGCAATGATCACAATACCAACATTGGCCAGGAAAGCGACATCCTCCACAACTAGACTGAAGAACAAAAGGACAGCCACTTGTCGGTTCCCCTCCCCCAATTCCCCAATAAAATCTTTAAAAAAAAAGTCTTTCCCTATCTGCCAATCAGTAAGTATACATAGCATTTAGTTCTTTTACATTTCTTTCTTTAAGTTTTCACTCATTTATCACTGTAGGTATTGGAAATGTAAAGATAAGAAAAAGTCTTTGATACCAAGGAATACAAAGTCTTAAGAAAGATTTGGGAACAAATAGTCACAACTTAATGTGGTAAATGTCAAACAAGAAACATAACCAAGGACTATGAAAGTATAAAAGTTGCAATAATACCAAACTCAAACTTAGGAAGTCAGGGAAAGCTTCATCGAGAAATTAACATCAAAACTGTACCTCGATGGACTGGTTAACCACCAGAGAAAGGGGGTGAATGGGCATTTCACGTAGAGGGAGAGAACACGCAAAGGCACACAGATGTATGAAAATTACAGACCCCTTCTCTCTGGGCATTGCCCTCCTTGTTCCCAGGAAAGCAGATATAAAGTAAGACGGAACTTTCATGGTAATACATGACTCTGATCCAAACCCCATTGATTAGTCTAGGAATGAACTCCTGATCCAGTTAAGTCAATCTGAACCCTTCCCTGAGAATGTTAGGACTGGAGCTGAAAAAGATGTCAATCTCTCCCTGAGGAGCTGGGGCTTTTAGTGCCGTATTTTGTCCACTGGATTGAACAGCAAAGAAAAGCAGTCTTCAAAGAGAAAAACACCACAAACAATAATAGCCAGAAAAGGAGAGGCCTGACAGCATTCAACTCCTTGGTTCTGGTTGTCTCCGAAGGCAAAATGAATTTGTAACTTAGGTTCTAAGATATCCCAGTCTCCTCATTATTAACTCTCACTGTACTCAGGCTAGATCACGACAGGCTTCTGGTCACCACCTCCACTAAAGTCCTGTTACAAGACTGAAGGATTACAATTAACAAACCCATAATGGGTATCACAATCGGAGTGAGGTAAGGAGAAATGAGGCCTCCCATCTCCGGGCAGGAGGCTGGCAGTGCTTATGTGCAGCACAGCGGTTGGTTCCACTCTGTATGCTCGCTCTCCAAAGCTGGATGGAGCTTTAGGAGCTATGGGCAATAAGAGGAAACTGCCCACAGAAGACTGCTAACTTCAGTAATGGTTCTGCAAGACCATCCAATCTGCAGAACACAACCCAATCCAATCCAGCCTCCACAGAGGAGCCAGGACACTTACGTCAGGAATATAACTTGATTAAGCAAGGCCCTTTCTGCCTAAAGCCAGAGATCTGAAACCTCTAACCATCAGATAGATTACTTGGCGGAATTTCAGCAACTAAATTCTCTGAGCCACTAAGAAACTATGAGACCTTGATGAATACAATTAAGCAGCCCCTTTAAAACTTCTCACAGTGGTCCCCAAAACTGCAAAACATTTCTCACAGTGTTCCCCCAAACTGCCATCCCCTCCATTACAAAGTATATCTGACAAAAAAGCAGCTGGGGAGGAGGGAATTCAAGGGGGTGATATTCCACAGATTTGAGAAAGCTCTAAATCCAGAATTTTCCATCCATGCCCTGAGGTAAAGACCTTTAAACTGGAAAGATAGGCAGAGCTAAGGAACAAAACGTGGTCCTAGCCATTCTCTTTAGCAATCTTAGAGACTAAAAAGTCTAATTATAGTATTACTGGAGTTGCTGATTTACCAAAGGGAATGCCCCATTATTAAATGGATGAGCAGTAACCTAAGGTTTTAAAGAGTTCCGTCACCAGGAGCCTATAATTACTACACCCCAGTCAAACCCTAGATCCAAAAAGTGGCATCATATTGGAAGGGGAAAGCTAAAGCAGGATGGCCTTCATAAAGGGACAACCTCCCATGCTGCTCGACATCGCTCTGCTCCCTCAAGTATGGTCTTGAGGATTATCAGACATGGGGTATCTTTCTGGGCAAAGCCAGGCCAGAGCCTTCAGTCCTCTGCTGGTGAAAGCAGTTGAAGGGTGCCCATGAGACTTGCTGATTGTATCTTACTCCTACTGCCCTGTACAAAAGATAGTACATGCTCTGTATTCTGCTTATACCCCCTGGGGCTGAGAACAGAGCCTGGCACACAGAGGTGCTTAATAAATATTTGTTGAATGGAATAAACTAGTGATCAAAATATATCTGGTTTTTCTCTCACAATTGTATACTGAGACTATATGATGGAGGTCAGGGGAATGACAACAAAAAATTTATCATTTTAGCCCACAGACCGTAGGATCCTGCAAATGTAATATACGGACCCATTGAGACCAAACTAGGGAAAGCACAGCTATCACCCAGAGGCCTTTACCTGGTGTACCTGCAACAGCTGAGTCATAGGGTGACAGCTGGACCTGAGTAGGGGTCATCTCCCATTGGGGAAGAGAGTGAGAGCATCTGTAGTTGTTACTGTTTAGGCAATGCTCCACTTCCACGTAGGATTACTCAGTACAGAGTAAGTGGTCCCAGAGTTGATGTGGAGGTACGGGCACCCAGAAATTTGAAACTGAGAAAGTTTTCTCATAGTATTGGGGCTATAAACTACACATTTAGGAACTTCTGAAAGTCATGGTTCTCTCAGCAGAGACAGATGGCCACTGCAGACACCTAGACACAACATACATAGAAAGAAACCAGAAGGTATTTTGAGTCCTCGGCTCCAGTTGTTCCTGAAGCCCAAACATATTCCTGTCCTTGGGTTCTATGTAACACAGCAAACCTTAAAATACTCCCTCCATCCTCCCACCACCACCTTTAGCATAAGCTAGGTTGAAATGAGTTTGTTAACTGCAACATAATAGGCCCAAGTTAATTCAAAATTGTAGTGTGTTCCAGGGATAAAGACTATATATGGCTGTTATAAGAGGCAAAGAGGAGCTAGAAAGGCAAATTAAAATTTAACTCAAATCAAGCAATCCCATTTTTGGGTATACAGCTGACTCCTGAACACAGGGGGTTGGTGTTGCCAACCCCTGAGTTGTTGAAAAGAAGCTTATAACTTAAGTTGGTCCTCCCCATACAGATTCCCAACCAGGGAGCTAACATACTGTTTTCAATCCCTGGGCAGTTGAATCCCCAGATGTGAAACCTGGGGATACAGATGGCCAGCTGTATATTTATTGAAAAAAAATCAACATACAAGTGGACCCATGCAGTTCAAACCCACATTGTTCAAGGGTCAGCTGCATCTACAAAAGAACTGAAAGCAGAGTCTCAGAGATATTTGCATATCCACACTCATAGCAGAATTAGTCACAACAGCCCACAGGTGGAAGCAATCCAAGTGTCCATCAACAGATGAAGGGATAAACAAAATGTAGTATATACACACAATAGAATATTATTAGCCTTAAAAAGGAAAGTCTGGGTTGCCAGACAGGAGGGGGGTTGGGAATGGGTGAAGAGGGGAAGGGATTAAGAAGTGCAAATTGGTTATTACAAAGCAGTCATGGGGATGTAGGTTATAGTAGAAGGAATATAGTCAATAATGTTGTAATAACTAGGTATGGTGCAGATGGGTACTAGATTTAATGGGGTGATAGATGGGAGGGAGGTTGGGGGACAGGGTGGAAAAGGTGAAGCGATAAAGAAACAAACTGGTAATTACAAAATAGTCGCAGGGATGTAAAGCACAAGGAATACAGTCAATAATATGGTATATATAAATATATATAATTATGTATAGTGCCAGGTGGGTACTAGACTCATCAAGGGGACCACCTGTTAAATTTTACAAATGTCTAACCACTATGCTGTACACCTGAAATATAACATTGAAGGTCAGCTGTAACTGAAAAATTAAAAAGGTGTGGGGGGGGAGTTGAAGGGGAATAAGAGGTCCAAATTTCCAGGTATAAAACAAGTCAGTCATGGGGCTGTAATGTACAGCACAGGAAATATAGTCAATAATATTGTGACAGCGTGGTACAGTGTCAGATGGTTGCTGGACTTATGGTCATCACTTCTTTAGGTATATAAATGTTGAATAACTATGGTGTACACCTGAAACTAATATGATATTGTATGTTAGCTATATTTTAATAAATATCTTTTTAAAATGGAAAACCTGTCACACACTAAAACATGGCTGAACCTTAAGGGCATTATGCTAAATAAAATAATCCATCACAAAAAGACCAATACTGTATGATTCCACTTATAAGAGGTATCTAGTGTAATCAAATTCATAAAAACAGAAAGTAGAATGATAATTGACAGGGGCTGAGGAAAAGGGGAAATGGGAGTTGTTTAATGGGTACAGTTTTGCAAGATAAAAAAGTTCTGGAGATGGGCTAACCAATAATGTGAATATGCTTAACACTGTACACTTAAAAATGGTTAAGATGGTATATTTTACATTATGTGTACTTTAAAATTCTTCAAGTATTTAATTAGGATGGGACCAATATGCTTCACTTAAGAAATTTGGACTTACTCCTAAAGCAAAGGAAAGCAACTAAAAGTTTAAAACAAACAAACAAAAAATAACAAAATAAAAACCACAACTTCACGGGCAGGCCGAGTGGCGCAATGGTTGGGAGCTGGCTTGAGATGCCAGAGAGCCCCGGTTCGGATCCCACATGTGAGGGCCAGTGACACTGCCCTCCGCGGCTGGGATGCTGGGCGGCAGCTCGACCTGGGGCTGGGCTGCTGTGGGTTGCCGACGGCATAGGCTGCGGCCCCTGTGGCGGTGGGTTGCCATGGGCTACCGCGTGTGGCCAGCGTGGGCGGCCGGCCGTCCAGAGGCCGGCGACTGGTGTGCCTCGCCAGGGAGGAGCACGGTGGTGGTGCCAGCTTGGGCCATTGGGGCGGAGTCCTCCACAACTAGACTGAAGAACAAAACGACAGCGGCTTGTCTGTTCCCCTTCCCCCGGTTCCCCAGTGCTGTTCCCATCCCCCAATTCCCCAATTAAAAAAAAAATCTTTAAACAAACAAACAAAAAAAAAAACCCCACAACTTCACTTAAGTATAATTTACATAGCATAAAATTCACCCATTTCAATTGTACAATTCAATGATTTTGGTAAAAAATTGTAAAACCATCACCATGTTTTAGAACACTGTCATCATCCCAAAAACGTCCCAGTCCCCATAACATGTACATATGTCATGTAACATGGCAAAGGGGAATTTGTCAGCTGACCTGAAAAGAGGGCAATTATCCTGGATTATCCAGGTAACCGCAATGGAACTGCTTCCTTACCAGTAGAAGAGAGAACCAGAGGGACAGCAGTGTGAGAAGGGCTTGCACAAAATGCTGGCTTCGAGGACGGAGAAATGAGGCCATAGTCCAGGAGTCCGTGTGGCCCTGGACGCTGGGAAAGGCATTAAATGGATTCTCCAGCAAGAAGACAGAGCGGCAGCGCCTTGATTTTAGCCCAGGAAAAAACATTTTGGATTTCTGAACGCCCTCACTGGGCGTTGGTAATTTTTAAACCAGTTATTTTGTGGTAATTTATTACAATAACAAAAAACGAATACAATGGCTATTCATTATATTATTCTTTCTACTTTATTGCATATTTGAAAATGGACATCATAAAAGGAAATAACTATGAATATGAAGGCAGACTAAAGAAAGATTACAGTTTGAAAAGGTGCTGTTTTCTGCTGACTCACTTCCTTCATCATAATTCTGCATTCAAGAGCTCAATTATCCATTAACGATGCATATTTGGAAATAACTCCCATTTTTCTTGCCACCCCACCCCTACCCCGTTCCAAAATTTAACTGTCATGGATAGCTCCTGATAAGGTAAACAATCACTAGGTTCAGCGCTAACGGAAATTTTCAAAGATACTAGAAACACTGGCCTAGAGGAGACACGAAAATGTATGATAACCCCAAAAGTCCCAGAATAACAGAAAACGTGATTCAGACAAAGCTATCTTCATAAGCAAAAAGTTGTGGCTTACTGTTGTTCATGAAACTTTCTTTGCGACTTAAAGTAGCAGTTATGAAATGATCTGGTAAACCTACAATTAAATACAGTTTTCCAAAGTGTATTTACCTAACAGGGAACTTACCATAAGCCAGCAGTGGTCAAATGCATCTTATCTGACAGCCTAGTCAGAGAGTTATTTTCCTAAAAAATACTAGAAACTTTTGGGTTTGATCTTCAGAAAAGAAAAAGGCGCCAAAAATCTAAGTTGTAAAGCAACACTCCATTCGTAAATCTAGCTGTTGTTTCTACATAGAGAAAAAAAGCATGGGCTTTGAAAAGAAATACCACACACCTTTTACATACACCTTTGGTTAAAATGGTCCACACCTGTGTTACATCTTACTTTGCGATGTCCTGATGGTGGGGTACAGGGGCCAGCTTCAAAGCCTCTTCAGTTTCATCTCCCCTAGAGAACAATGCTGACCATACCATCTTTGAAGATAATACAAAAGTACACCTCAGCATACTTCACCTCCAAAAACGTATACTACAGTACACGTCCATGAGAATCTAAGGCCCTGTGTTATCAATCTTATTCTCTATTCTAAGAACAAAAAGGTAAACAAGCCTTGGCCAAGTTCTATTTAATATGCCGAACACGGCCAAAGTAGTGTACCATCACTACCAAATAATGCCACAAGGCATTCAGGACAACTCTACTCATTCTGCAGCCAATCCCTCTCCAAATCCTCTGGGGCTATATTTGGCCGCTCTCTGGTACATGTGAGATAGGTACCTTTAAAAAGCTACATACTTACAGCTAGGGGACTAAATTAAATTAGATTTAACTTGGAGAAAAAATAGGATAAAGGCAAATTTTATGACAGTTCACAAACTTGACAAGACCAGGCCCCTTTTTCTTTTACAAACTAATAAAATGACAGTGTAAATACGTCAGAGATTGCTGCCATTTTTAGTAGTAACTAATCACTGAGAACAAAAATAGGAAGACAACATTTAAAGATTTCCTCTTAAAGTCCTATGATATTCTCAAACAATCTTTACATACTGTTAATGTTTTCATGTTCTGGGCAACCAGCTATGCAGATGACAAGCAGTCAGGTTTAGACACCTCATCCAACTATGGCATTTCTTATATATTACAGAAGAAAAGGATTTTTAAAAATAGCTACTTTGCATAACACTGCATAATTACTACCAGTTACATTACTACAAAAAAAAAATCACAGAACACGGAAAAAAACTATCCAATTTGGTTTACAAAGAAAAATTTCTAAAAACTGAGGAAAAAACTTCTCTGTAGCTTTTTCAGATTCTTCCTGGAAAACGGTGGTCTCTAAAGAGAGAAAAACAGCAAACATCCCAAATAATGGAAACACAGAGGAGTTTCTATATTTCAAGCTTCACAAAGGTCAAGGTCTCTCTCTTCAGAGGGTAAGGCAAAGATACTTAAGTCCACACTATGAAGATATACTAAAAAATAACCAAAAATTTCCTTCACTCACCATAAAATCCTTCATGACTATAATTTGATTAAGTTCCATTTTAAAATCAGCCATATCTTGGGCTGGCGGAGTGGTGCGTTGGTTAAGAACTGGCTTGGGACGCCAGAGGGCCCTGGTTCGGATCCCACAAATGAGGGCCAGTGACATTGCCCTCGACAGCTAAGATGGTGAACAACAGCTCAACCTGGAGCTGGGCTGCCGTGAGTTGCCGGCAATGGCGTAGGCTGCAGCCCCTGTGGCAGTGGGCTACCGTGTGTAGCCAGCAGCCAGCGTGAGCGGCCNTGAGCGGCCGTCCAGAAGCCGGCGACTGATCTGCCTCGCCCGGGAAGAGCACAATGATGGTGCCAACTTGGGCCAGTGAAGCAACGTCCTCCATAACTAGACTGAAGAACAAAAGGACAGCAACTTGTCTGTTCCCCTTCCCCCAATTCCCCAGTGCTGTTCCCATCCCCCAACTTCCCAATAAAAATCTTTAAAAAAATAAAATAACATAACATCAGCCATATCTTTACAAG
Source organism: Hipposideros armiger (assembly GCF_001890085.2). Lineage (NCBI taxonomy): Eukaryota > Metazoa > Chordata > Mammalia > Chiroptera > Hipposideridae > Hipposideros > Hipposideros armiger. Next base: position 834,717 of record NW_017731681.1, on the reverse strand, counting down.
AAACTGCCAACTAATAAAGAAGGAACAACAGGATTAAAAATTTACCTTTTTGTGACCACGTATTCAATAAATCACTCAGGAAAGGATGGTTGGTTAATGGATACTAAAATATATCAGGAAAAATACTGCTGGGGGAAAAAGGATATTCTCATAGTCTCTCACAGATTACTCATTAATTACAAAGGAGAAAAAGAGGTGAACATTATTTTAACCAAATACTCAAATTTCGCATGGGAAAAATTAACAGCATATGCCTCCTGATGTGTGACACAATGGAACACACAGAATCATCTACGCATTATTTCTAACCTCCCTCCCCCCAATAAAAAATGTTTAACCTAAATCTAATTGTGAGGAAACAATCACACTAATCAACAATATAGGACACTAAAAAACAACTGGCCTGGACTCAAAAATATCAATGTCATAAAATATTCAATTGACAAAGGTGAGGGAACTGTTCTCAATTCAAGACAACTTAAGAGACATGACAACCAAAAAAACATGCAATGCTTGAGAAGATGCTGGATTTGGGGAGGAAAAAGTTATAAAGGGCATTCTGGGAACAAATAGAAAATCCAGACACATGCTGTATATTGGACAACACTATTGTTTACATGCTAAATTCCTTTGGGGGGGTGACAATGATACTACATTTATGTAGGATGATACCTTTTGCTTAAGAGCGCCAAGGGGTGAAATGTCCTGATATCTGCAACTTATGGCAAATGATTCAGGGGAAAATGTACAAAACCCACAGAGACAACGCTCACACACTGCTGGTGGGAATGTAAAATGGTAGTTACTCTGGAAAAGAGTTTGGCAGTTTCTTTAAAAATTAAGCATAACTGGGCCGGCCGAGTGGCGCGATGGTTAAGAACTGGCTTGGGACGCCAGAGGGCCCCGGTTCGGATCCCACATATGAGGGCCAGTGACGCT